>NC_041384.1:5655575-5728028 GCF_002162155.2 Triticum dicoccoides | reverse complement strand
AACAATGACCGGTTTGATACTAGGTGGCCTTTCCTATTCAATGTTGTTATTGACAGCCTAGATCTGCGGGAGCTCACTATGTCTGGCCGTCAGTACACCTAGGCCAATAACTGATCAGTTCCAACTTTCGAAAAACTTGACCGGGTGCTGGTTACCACCGACTGGGATTACAAATATCCCCTAGCCTTGGTACAGGCACTAGAAAGGATTGAGGCCTTATCGGATCAAGCTCCATTGCTAACCGATTTTGGAGAAACACCTCCAAGTTCTAACTGTCATCAGTTTAAATTTGAATTGGGATGGCTCACTAGAGAGGGATTCCTGGACATGGTCAAGAAAGTGTGGGTGCGTCAACCTCGCGGCAACACACCCATTCAACGATGGAACAATCAAATTCGCGCCTTGCGCCGATTCCTTCGTGGATGGGCTAAACACACTACTGACATTTACAAAAAAGAAAAGTTGCGGCTTTCTACTTTAATCGATACCCTCGATAAAATTGCGGAGGTGAGGCCTCTTTTTGCTGCTGAGATTGAGCAAAATATCCATCTTAATGAGCAGATTGCACGCTTGCTTCATGAGGAAGAGATTAAAATGGTACCAACGTTGCAAGGCTGTTTCGCTCGTTCAAGGTGATGCTAGCCAATGGCAGACATAGAAAGAAACGTATATTTGCTCTTGACCAGGAGGAAGGCCGTATTGAGGGAGAAGCACCGCTCGGAGACTTTATTACTAAATACTACAAAGAGCTTTTTGGCCCTTCCACTGAAACACATTTTGAGCTGGACGAGTCTATCACTCATGACATCCCTCAAGTTTTGGAAGCGGAAAATGGATTCTTAACCTCCATTTTCTGAAGAGGAAATTCGAACCGCGGTGATTCCAATGGAACACAACAAGGCTCCGGGACTGGATGGTTTTCCGGCAGAGTTTTATCAGTACTTTTTGGACGTGATCAAGGCGGACTTGATTCAGTTGTTTAACCAACTGCATACCGAAGACCTTGATATTTCTCGCTTAAACTTTGGGGAGATTATCCTACTGCCTAAGATTAAGGAGGCTAGTCGTATTCAACAATATGGACTGATTTACCTTCTCAATGTAAGCTTCAAAATCTTTACGAAGGTCGCAACTAACCGGTTGAACGGGGTGGCTGACCATGTCGTCTAGCCCACTCAAACAGCATTCATGCAAGGACGCAACATACTAGATGGTGTGGTTGTGCTGCATGAAACGGTACGTGAGCTTCACCGCAAAAAGTTGAATGGAGTGATATTTAAAATAGATTTCAAAAAAGCCTATGATAAAGTTAAATGACCCTTTCTGTTGAAAACTTTACGCATGAAGGGGTTTTCACTGAAATGGTGTCAATGGGTTGAGAGTTTTTTTTCTGGAGGTAGTGTGGCCATCAAAGTTAACGATGAGTTTGGCAACTATTTTCAGACAAGTAAGGGGCTTCGCCAAGGAGACCCCGCATCACACATTTTGTTTAACACTGTGGCTGACATGCTAGCTACCCTTGTTGAGCGGGCTAAGGTGGCCGGTCAAGTTAGCGGCGTCATTCCTCATTTGGTAGAAGAGGGTTTATCTATCCTACAGTATGCGTATGATATGATACTTTTCTTGGATCGTGATCTAGATAAAGCAAGAAATCTCAAGCTGCTTTTATGTGCATTTGACGAACTTTCTGGCCTCCAGATTAATTTTCATAAGAGCAAATTTTTTTTGCTTCGGGGATGCTGCAGATCATGCACCTAAGTATAATGACATTTTTGGATGCCAGCTCGGGCAGTTCCCGATTCGGTATCTGGGTATTCCCATACACTATCAGCATTTAACTATCGCTGAGTGGAAGCACGTGGAAGAGAGACTTGAGAAACGGCTTGCCAGTTGGAAAGCCAAACTCTTTTCATATGTGGGGGGCGGTTGATCTTGATCAATTCCATCCTAAGCAACATGGCTTCATATATGTTGTCATTCTTCCATCTACCGAAAGGGGTTCTTCAGCGTCTTGATTAGTTTAGATCTAGGTTTTTTTGGCAGTGCGATAATGAATCAAAGAAATATTGACTAGCTAGGTGGACTGTATTATGTCGACCTAGAAGTCAAGGGGGACTTGGAATTCAGGGCCATTCTATATCATTGTTTTGGTACTAACGTATTGAAATAGTGCCAAGTGCCAGTTGCTGTTTTTTGCATGTTTTTTACATCGCAAAATATCAGTACCAAACGGAGTCCAAAAGCAGTGAAACTTCACGGAGATTTTTTATGGACCAGAAGACACCCAATGGGCCAAAGAAGCACCTAGGGGGTGCTCCAAGGGGAGCACAAACCACCAGGGCACGCCTGGGGGCCCAGGCGCGCCCAGGTGTGTTGTGCCCACCTCGGGACTCCCCCGCACCGGCTCTTTGCTCTATAAATACCCCAATATTCCAAAAACCCTAGGGGAGTGGATGAAGTTTTATTCCAGCCGCCGCAGAGTCTAGAACCACTAGATCCAATCTAGACACCATCACGGAGGGGTGCATGATACATCCATTTTGCATCATGCTTTTATGACAATATTTATTGCATTAGGGGCTGTTAGTACACACTATATCACAATAGTTATGGCTATTCTCTCTTATTTTGCAAGGTTTACATCAAGAGGAAGAATGTCGGCAGCTAGAATTCTAGACCAGAAAATGAGAAAATATTAGAGACCTATTCTGCACAACTCCAAAAATCCTCAAACTTCACGGAGATTATTTTCGGAATATATAAAAAATATTGGGTGAAGAAAGTACCAGAGGGGGGACCAGCCAGCCACAAGGGTGGAGGGCGCGCCCAACCCCCCTGGGCGCACCCTCCGACCTTGTGGGCCCCCTGGCAGGCCTCCAGTGCCCATCTTCTGCTATATGGTGTCTTTTAGTTTGGAAGAAATCATACAAAAGCTTTCGGGACGAAGCTTCGCCGTCTCGAGGCGGAACTTGGGCGGAACCAATCTTGGGATCCGGCAGGGCTGTTGTGCCAGGGAAACATCCCGCCCGGAGGGAGAAATCATTGCCATCATCATCACCATCGATCTTCTCATCGAGTGGGGGTCAATCTCCATCAACATCTTCACCAGCACCATCTCCTCTCAAACCCTATTTCATCTCTTGTATTCGATCTTGGTCCCAAAACCTCAGATTGGTACCTGTGTGTTGCTAGTAGTGTTGATTACTCTGTGTATTTGATGCTAGTTGGTTTATCCGATGGAATATTATATTTTCAGATCCTTAATGATAATTAATACTCCTCTAACCTTGATCATGACTATGCTTTGTGGGTATTTATGTTTGTTCCTAAGGACACGGGAGAAGTCTTGTTATAAGTAATCATGTGAATTTGGTATTCGTTCGGTATTTTGATGAGATGTATGTTGTCTTTCCTATAGTAGTGTTATGTGAATGTCGACTACATGACACTTCACCATTGTTTGGTCCAAGGGGGAAGCATTCGGAAGTAATAATTAGATGATGGGTTGCTAGAGTGATAGAAGTTTAAACCCTAGTTTATGCGATGCTTCGTAAGGGGATGATTTGGATCCATATGTTTCATGCTATGGTTAGGTTTACCTTAATTCTTCTTTCATAGTTGTGGATGCTTACGAGAGGGGTTAATCATAAGTGGGAAGCTTTTTAAAGGAAGGGCAGCACCCAAGCACCGGTCCACCCACATATCAAATTATCAAAGTAACGAACGCGAATCATATGAGCATGATGAAAACTAACTTGACAACAATTCCCAAGTGTCCTCGGGAGCGCTTTCCTTCAGTTAAGAGTTTGTCCATGTTTGTCCTTTTCTACAAAAAGGATTGGGCCACCTTGCTGAACCTTAGTTACTTTTATTATTTTTCACCCGTTACGATTTATCCTATCACAAAACTATCGGTTACCGATAATTTCAGTACTTGCAGAGAATACCTTGCTGAAAACCACTTGTCATTTCCTTCTGCTCCTCATTGGGTTCGACACTCTTACTTATTGAAAGGATTATGATAGATCCCCTATACTTGTGGGTCATCAAGACTCTTTTCTGGCGCCATTGCCCGGGAGTGAAGCGCCTCTGGTAAGTGGAATTTGGTAAGGAAATATTTATATAGTGTGCTGAAATTAACTGTCCCTTGTTACTATGTAAAGTAATCCTTTGAGGGTTTTGTTCGGGGTATCTTCACCCCGACCAGAACCACAATTAGTTGCTCCTCAACCTGCCCACAGCCATCGCACCCACAGCACCCTCAACGTATTAGCATGGGCCTACACGGTGTCGCAAGAGAGGTGGTACTCTTTCATATCTGCTTAAGTTATTGATCTCACCCGGAAAATAGATATAACTTCTTTACCGTACTTTTCTTGTCCGTACCAAATCATACTAGCTAGCTGAAAGCAAACATTGGTTGTGAAGTAGCCTTTTTCCGGTTAGCACCTTCAGATCCACCTTCGCACGATCACAATACTCGTAAAGCTTATGGTTTTGCCCCTTTATATTCACTACCATCATCGTAGGTGCTTCGTGTCGTGCTAGCACTGCTCCTCAATACCTCAACCCATCAGGTGAAACAACATTCCACTCATAATTCCAAAGCTTAGTTGTTGAAATACGAATCTGATATGATGCTCATATTACTAAAACAGAGAATTTTTAATTGGTCACCTAATGTTCCTATATTCATTCCGAAGCATGTGCGCCACACACTGGCGTAGCTACAGTTAAAATATTAGGCGGGTCAGATGGCTTAAGCTACAGGGAATCCCAAACTTTGGTACAAATTTACCTTCACTCCTTTGTATATTGGACTAGGGCTGGGCCGGCCATGGCGTTGTTTTGTTCTTATGTAGCTCCGCCACTGGCGCCACATATAGAGGGACAACAGGGATTTGCATTTCTCTCTGCGCTCTGGTTCATCATGGGCGGGCAACACACATTGTATTATCTAACTAGCAAGATGCCTATGCGTTGCACGGAACATCAAGATGCATTTGTATGAGTAGTTTACCTTGTGGGAGAAAAGGATGAACGAGGGAAGGCCTTATCTGCAAATGTGGAGAGGAGTGCGGGTAAATTGTCATAGTTTCCTTCCTATCCGTTAGATTTAGATCGGACGGACTATACTGCAGGATGGCAGGCACACCATCATCACCAACTCTGCTTTTTATAAGAGTAGAGGGTAGAGATAGAGAGATGGAGATAAGAGTATAAGAGTAGAGAAAAAAGTTGAGAAATCTGCTTGCTCTTTGTTATCATGTTCCTCTTCTATTCTTCTTAATAAGTATATTACTTCCTCAGTTCCTAAACTGCCTTGGGTGCATGCATTTGTTGTGGTGGCGTGCATTTGTACCGGGTGTTGTTCATCGTTGCTTTATTTACAAAGCGGGGTGAAAGCCTTTTTTGTAAAATATAAGTCTTTTTAGATATTCCAATAAGAACTACATACAGATGTATATAGACATATTTTAGAGTATACATTCACTCATTTTGCTCCGTATGTAGTCCTCATTCGAATATCTAAGAGACTTATATTTAAGAACGGAGGGAGTAGTACAATATGTTCCTTGTCAGGAAGTGGAGAGGGACATTTGCAGTCGACAGGCCTATTGGGTAGCTTCAGATGGATGCTTACAACAATTCTAGATGGTCTGCCATAATATCCGGGAAATGTTGGGAGCTATGTCGTCTTTGATAGTCTAGACTAATAGTAACAGTATTGTGCCTTCAGTTGAATAGAGTTGCCTCTTTTAGGGCTGAAGCCTTTCCGAATCCTTTCTTGTCGTACCGGCAATACAAGCCCATATAGTCCAGCTAGTTCCACTTTCCTGATTTTACTGTTGATGCTTAGGGTTTTCCCCTTTTATCTACTCTACTACGATCTGTGTAGGTACTTTCTGTCGTACTAGAAGTACTCCACCCTTCAAGCTAAACGACACAACAATCATAATCCCAAAGCTTAGTTGTTTAGATATGATTGTGATATGATACTGATATTAGTTAACATACACATTTAGTTGGTTAGCTAAAGATCCCACTTGAGTTTCCAAATGCATGTCACGACATATAGATAGACAACAGAATTGCATTTCTTTGTCACTTGTTCATTGTACTTTCTTGTCCATACCAAATCTTAGTTATTATTTTTAAGCAAACATCACTTGCTAACTACCCTTTGCGCGGTTTGGAGCTTCAGATCTGCCATCCCACTGTCACGTCAACACTATACACATCATGCTTGCGGTTTCTCCATTTTATGATGACCATGATCAGCCTATGTGGTTCGTGTCGTAATAGCACTGCTCCACCCATCGATCTAAACAAGCTTAGTTGTACAAATTCAAATATGATATTATGCTGATATTAGTAAAACTGAGACATGTTTAATTGGTCAGCTAAATGTTCCTACTTCAATTTTGAAATGCACGTGTGCCTCATATGGAGAGACCGGAAGGAATAGTATTTCTCTGTGCGCTCTGGTTCATCATGGGTGGGACATACATTGTATAGAAAGACTTGTAATATCTTCAATCTGCATGCTGTTGTGCTCTTCTTAACATGATCCTCTTATCTTCTTTAATAAGTATGTTACTTGTTGGGAAGAGTAGCAGAGACATTTGCGGTCGACTGGTCAGGTCGAGTTGTTCTCCCTTGGTATATTTTGAATCTATCAGGTCAGGTCGACTTGTTCTTCTTTACTATATGTTGAAGCTGTCATATGCGAAGTATAATCACTTATGGAGCTCTCATATTTTGAGTAGTAGGCCACATTATATTAATGCACAGACCAAATTATAGCATGCATGGAATCTCTCAGAAGAATTGTAGAGATAGCACAAAGGGGTTTACAGGGAGGCAGTACTGGATTAGAATCACTTCTCCATTACAAAGATAATCTCACTTGTTTTTATGTTTTCATGCATGTCAGGTATTGAACATGATCAAAATGAATATGAGAATGGGCGCACGAGAGGAATATTGTAGAACAATCCACTGGCTAACAAACATGGCATGGTGGAGGATGGCCTATCTTATTCACCCATCAAGGTGCTTGCTCTAACTTGGCAAGGTTGTATTGGTCGCACATATTTTGCATATGACCTCTTGCACTACTTCTACTTTGTTACACCACCATCTGCTTAGTTTAAGCATCATATATGAGTATATGCCATACCTATCCATTTTTTGTACCTATTCCATGTGTCATCATACTATGTTTTTCCAGTCAAATGTTGTTCTTTCTTAATAGATGTCCAAAAGGAAGAGGGTGAGTGCAGATCCTCAAGGAGTACAAACTAGGTATTTGGAAAAAGGTAGTGATACCTGCTAAATGAGATAGTTCAGCAGCCACAAAAAACACAGGCCCAACTGTACCACACTTTACCCCTACTCCACTGGACAAACCCCTATTGGAACTACAGAGAGCCCAGCATCAGGTACTGTCTATGATATCAATTCAAAATTTGAACTCCTAAATTTCTACATGTGCCTTACCTTCTCTCTTGTATGAAAACTAATTTCAGATGAATCTCCTTGCTCAAAGGATCATAGGATCTCACAACAATACTGGTCACTGCATTGCTCTTGTCAGTACCTCTTGCCCTTTGTCAACATACTTACACTCATTGTTGTTTGACTATGTAGCATCGCTGTAAATGTTCGCTTCTTTATCCTCCCTTTGCTCGAAATTATATGATCTATATTTACTCTTAGATAAATGTAGAATTAACACAATGGTTATGAAGTTTTGGATTGCTCATGTAAGTACCTGTTGTCATGTACTACCTCTGTATCGAATTAATTGTTGATCAATTGGATGTATTTAGAACTTAATAGTGCTAGATACATCCATTTGAGCTACAAGTAATAACGGACGACGGTGGTATTACTGTAGTTGCATTGCGAGATAGTTGATTGTCTAGCATTACTCTACATCTTATTTGCCCGGCCCTCCACTTTCTCCAAATTATCAGATCTACATTTACTCTTACCAAAATGTTGAATAAAGCCAGTGCTACTGCACACGTTGATGCCTGCATTCCTCTTGTTAGTACCTTTTGCCTTGTAACGTTGTACTTAATTAATTGCTATTTGATTATGTATCATCACTCTGCACCTGAGCTTCATTATCCTCTATTTCTTCCCATATTATTTGATCTATATTTACTCTTTGCAAAATGTAGAATAATGGCAATGCTTATAAAGATGTTTCTTTGGGGAATTTATTGAATTATCCTTCCATCAACATGGAGAGGGGCTTTGTCCAGCCCGTGTTAACATGTAATGTAAGTTCATCCTTCTCAATCCTTCAAACTTTGTTTTAGTACAGATTTGGATAGGCATCATTTCCTCCACTGTTGTTTACTTTGGTGTTTACATCTGATTGGATGTTTGCAACAACTACCAGTTTTGAATTGTAGTTGTAAAAACATGTTCCTTATGCAGAACAGATCCATTTATTTGTTTATATAATTGCGAAACCTGATACTTGTGTTCTTGTTTCTCTTTCAGAGTCGTATCTCTTATGCCAGGCAGAACTTTAGGGAAGATAGTGAGCCAAACCATCTTGAAGAGAGTGAGATGATCCTAAGGTCCTATCTTGATGAAGATTGTGAGTTGAAGCTACTCACAAGCCACTGTGAGACAACCTCTGTGCAGTCGCTGCCTCAATCAGTTCAACTACTTCAGTCTCAACTTAAAGCGGAAAGACTTGCTTCAGCTTAGCACCAACTTGATGTCAATGATGCAATGAAGATCTCAGAGGACTGCCTTGCGGGCTTTGGTGGTATACAACTAGGGATAGAGCATCTATCGTTGACACAATTGAGGTCTCATCATCTTGTTTGGCTGCTTGCGATGCCCGTCCTGGCCAGGCCTAATGCTTTCTAAAGTGCTCTCAGTTTTTTATATTCTTTTGTCGGTGCATTTATATACACTAGTGGCTACCTATGATGCCCAGTGTATGTAATCCGTGGTCACGTTGCGCTTTATTATCACTGGTGGCGAACTTTGATGCCAAGTGGATGTAATATGTCGTAATTTGTTTATGGCATAGTTTAGGTTTATTCTGGGTTGGTATGCTGTAATTTATGCTGGAAGGTTCAATGGATCTCAATGTTGTTGGTCTTCAGGCCGGCCCGTTACTCATATGGGCTAAAACATGGGCCTATAATCATCTTGGGCCATTAGCAGGTCTAAACGTATTGTAGTTTTCCGCCTTTAACAGGTCGAGTAAAGTTCTGGCCAGCTGGGCCAGAGAATGCCATGGGCTTTTAACAGGCTAAAACTAGATTGGGCTAGCGTTGAGTCGAAAAACTCGCGGGCCAATATAGTCCGAAACTGCCTAAGGCCCATGTTTTGCCCAAATAGGACAAGCCGTTAACAGGCCAAAATATATCTCGGGCCCTGTTTGGCCCAATAAAATTATGGGCTTTAAGCAGGCTGGTATCAACATGGGCCATAGGCCCAACAGTGTCAAGGGCCATAATCAGATGGGTTGTAAGCAGGCCGGATTCAACGCGGGCTGTAATTAGGCCCAACTGTTACACGGGCCATTAACAGGCCAATAGCCCTGTTGGGCTGAAATTTATCCACAAAGACTATGGGCCGTTAAGAGGCCTAAAGTTAGTTCGGACAAGAAATAGCTCAGTTTCTGCATGGGCTGTTAAATGGCCTAAACTTAAACCGGGTCGACAACGTCTGAGATGCACCACGGGCTACTAATAGGCCGAAACTATTATCGGGCCAAACTAGTAAACGGGCATTTAACAGGCTGAAATACAAAGTTGGCTTAGAATGGGCCCAAAAGAACAGTGGACTATTAACGGGCCTGATACAATATGGGTCATAATTTGACCCCGAACACGACAGGCTATGAATGGGCTTGATCTGATATGGGCCTCAATTTGACCCAGAACATGGCAGGCTGTTAATGGGCCAGCCCACTTGTGTCTAAAAAAATATGGTGGGCCTTTAGCTGGGCCGGCCTTTTTACCTTAAATGGGCCACTGTTGGGCTGTGCCACATGTTGACATACCATAGGCGTCTTCCGTCCATTGTAGGGATGACATCTGTCCCAACGATGAGCTGACACGTGCATTATCCGACGAATGAGAATTTTACACATGGAAAATCCCCATTGGTTGGGGCTATTAAGGGCTTATCGGATCCAAAACGGAACCCGATAGCTTAACGGCGACCCGTTACGGTGGATGCCACATGTCGATCACCCTTGACGAAAGCACTTCTATGACGCGCGATTTATCATCATGGAAGTGGACACTTCCATGATGATAATTTTGGTAATGTCATGAAACATTTCTACAACAGCAACTGTATGACTATCTTGATTCTGTCATAAAATCGTCATGGATGTACATGCATGAAAGAAAACCTGACCTATTGTGACAAAGACGTATCATCATGGAAGTGTATTTTTTTTGTAGTCTCATCGCGTACTCGGCTGCTGATTGGGTTGGCTGGCCTGATACTCGCTGGTCCACTTCCGGTTATTGGGTATATCTCGATGACAACCTTTGTCCTAGTCCCCAAATGCAAGGCTACAGTCTCTCGCTCCAGTGACGAAGCCAACTATCGTGTCGTGGCTCATGCTGTGGCTGAATGTTCTTGGCTTTGTCAACTTCTGCATGAGCTTCATCGCCCCCTCCACACCACCACTCTCGTCTTTTGTGAAAATGCCAGCGCTATCTACATGGCTTGCAACCCAGTTCAGCATCGTGAAATGGTGTCTCTCGGTCTGATTCGGGTTCTTCATGTGCCATCTTCACATCAGTTTCCTGATATTATGACAAAGAGTCTACCGTCCAGCTATTCATGGACTTTCCATACATTCTATGTGTCCGTCCATCCGATGCATTGACTGCGGGGGGATGTTAAAGTACATACCTTGTATAGCTATATCATACCTCCGTATCTTCCTAATTATACTCACTTGTAGATTGATATGAGGAGGTATGTTCGTTGGCTTCCAAGGCTCCATGTAATCGTGATATAAATATAGAGCTGATCGCCCCGGTTGAGTGGCTTTTTCCCTCATCTCTCTTGCTCGTTTATAAAATGCAAAACATTCAGTTTATGACTGGTGACTGAGATGAACAACCCAGATTTCTCCAAAGTTACAACATTTATATTGAACCAAGTCTTAAGCTGTCACTACATTCCCCTCTTAAGACTTGGGGGCTACATGTAAAACGGATATAAAGGAGGTACACCTTCAAGTTCTCAGTTTTGAGCAAACCGGTTGTCATGTCAAAACCGGCGGATCTCGGGTAGGGGGTCCCGAACTGTGCGTCTAGGCGGATGGTAATAGGAGACAAGGGACACGATGTTTTTACCCAGGTTCGGGCCCTCTCGATGGAGGTAAAACCCTACTCCTGCTTGATTAATATTGATGATATGGGTAGTACAAGAGTAGATCTACCACGAGATCAAGGAGGCTAAACCCTAGAAGCTAGCCTATGGTATGATTGTTTGGATATGATCTATCGACTAGCCTGGCCTTGGTTTATATAATGCACCAGAGGCCTAGGATAACAAGAGTTCTAGCCGAATACGCCGGTGGGGAGGAGTCCTTGTCTTGATCGCCAAGTCTTGTGGAATCTTCCTTGTATGTGGCAGTTGTCCGAACTGGCCCATGAGTATACGGCCATGGGGGTCCTCGGCCCAATCTAACAGATCAGGAGATGACATGGTGAGCACCCCCTAGTCCAGGACACCGTCACCGGGTATCATATTCTTTGTTGAGAAATTTGCAAAGTTTATCTCCTCCAAGCTATTCATAGAAAGGCCCAGAAAACCGACTCAACAATTTGAAGCTATAATTACAAAAGCAAGCACCAAGTCATCACAAGGTGCTAACTCGAGCTTGGGGTTACAGTTGATACATATATTGGAGTTGAAATAAAATTCAGATTGACCCGGGCTGGGAAAACCCAACCTGGGAGGATCCTTCCTATAAGGACTTGGTCTGAAGAAACCAAGGACAACAAATTACATGAACTACTGTTAGCAACAATCATGACCCATTGTCAGGAACAATCATGGCCCGGCATCATCAATCTCTGTAACTCGGCAACTTCGACGATCGCAACTCGACAAGCTCTACATCCTCAAGCTGACTGATTATCCGACGGATATCTTAAGTCCAATTTTTTTATCAAGCCGACGTATTCAAAGCCGGCTCAGTATCATAAGGATATCTTAAGTCCAATAATTTTGTCGAACCAGAGCATTGAAAGCCGACTCAAATGGATTATTTTTCCCCCAATATTTTTCTACAAGAAACCAGCGTCATATAGTTGATTTTGAAGCCGTCCCAGTGATGTAACAAAGAGACTCGGACTTTCCAAGAGGAATTCCATTGATGAAGCGCTTGAATTTTTGCATTGACAAAGTTTGACATATCTGCTAAAAAAAGATTAGTTATGAGATCATGGACATGTATCTAGGTGGTTGAGATGATGTCATGATATGGAGTAACTCAATAATTTCTATGTGTGGAAAATTTGCACGACCTGACAAAGATTGACTCGGTCGGGTGTCTTCAAAGAAGGAAATGACAAGGACTGTAGGATGAACATACGTTGGTCCAGAAGAACCCTCGACCCGGTGCATAACCTATCAAATTTGTTCTTGTGTTATTTTTCAGGATAAGTTTACATGGATAAATCCAAATTAAACTAGGGATAACGTTGGGGATATTCCCCATGGTTTGACCTGGCCAGGAGGTGTAACCCGGCCCATCACTTGGCGGCCCATGAGTCACCTGACTTAACGGGTCGACCTGGACGACAAGTACTAAAGGCCCAGTGTGCAACCAAGTAGAAAGCCAGCTCACGAAGAGGCTGGAGGCCGGCTCATGGAGAAGGCCCAGACTGGGTAAACCCAGCCAGGAAGATCACGACCCGGCCGACGAACCTTGCCAGGAGAAGACCCGAACTAGACTCCGGCTTGAAATAGAAAGGAGACTAGTTGTAATCCTACTAGGACTCTACATGAAGGCGCCCCTTCAACTTATATAAGGAAGGGCAACGCACCCCAAAGGGTGGTAGACAGACAAGTATTAGACAAGATCAAAGTAGATGCTCTCGAGATGAGAGGTAGCAAAATAGCACCATTGTAATCAAGATCATCACCATCATCAATATCAATTAAGCAGGATGTAGGCTTTTTCCAACATCACGAGGGGCCGAACCTGGGTAAAACTTGTGTCTCTCAACTCCAACCAACCCCGTTCAAGCTACCACCTAGGTGCGATGGCCTCACCACTAAGTCATTTCACAAGGACATATTGCCGTGACAAAACTACGATAAGCAGGCTCAAGGTATAGGCTAAAAAAGCACCATGCTATCAAATTTACTTTGCGTATTGTTTTATGATATAATGCTAATACCTGAGCCTTTGGTTTTGATAGCCGTAGTGACAGAGCTTGAGGCTCTTAAGGTTGAGCTAAGTAGAGCTCGGCGTGAGGCGGAGCAGTAAAGGCTGCAGCCGCTCGGGCCGAGAAGGAGCTAGCCGAAGAAAGGGTAACTCGGGGAAACGACCAGGCCCGGGTCATCAAGGTCAAGGACACCCTTAAAGGCATGTACGTTGATCACGACGCCTTTCAGGTAGATGAGAAGAAGGTGACCACGGAGCTCAAGAGCCTGGCATACGCTGAGGTCCAGACCCAGGCCCGGGCGGACCGCAAAGTGCTGCAGCAAGTGAAGCAAATCGTTGTTGGTAAGCCGTTTTTTGCATCAGTGTATTTTTTGCCGCAAGGGGTTCATTGAGCTCACCCAAGTATGGCGATCCGCAGAGGCTTTCAGGGCCCTCATGAGGAGCGCTTCAGACGTCGGCCGCTACTTCGGTGCTCAAGAGGTCCATGCCACGGAGAAGGCGTTCTAGAATCTGTTCCAGGCACCATCGTACCCAGAGCTGCTCAATAACCAAATGAAGCTACTCATGGAGCTTTTTCGGATGGTGAAGCCGGCACTGCAAGATCTTTACGTCCAGCTCTGGCCCGCGGCAGCGCTGCATAGCATCTTCTTCGGTCCACAGGCCCACCTGCGAGAGGTCGGCCCTCAGGTGAATCACTGGAGGGCATCCAATGGGCGTATGCTTGCATGGCGACTAACTATCGGCGTGTTGATGTGACGCTCATGGCCTCGGGCCCCCTGAAGGGAAGAATCAGACCGTGGAGTAGTACTTGATTGGGGTGATGGAGGGAGCTCAGATCACTGAGGAGCGGTGTCCCAAGGACACATTATACTTCGGAATGACAAAGTTAGCATGATGTAAAGACATGCTTTTTGTTTGGTAATAAATGTGGCTTTATGTTCCAATGTACGAGCGTATATATTTATTTGACCTTATATTTTTACTCTTGTGTGACCGAATTGGCTTTAGAGGCAAGCACAAGATACAAAGGGTGTTTCATGTGCAGTTTCAACCCTTAGCCGATGTCTTGGTTCCCAAAGGCGGTCCACGCATATGAAATGAAGTAATCCGACTATTTTGGTTTCATAGCTTTCACTTAGTCTTTAAGATCTTAACTGTGGGTACTAGCGAATAGCCCCTGATGTGTGAAGTGTTCTGCAACTGGTCGGGGTTTAAGCCGCTATTCACTTCTGCCTATTTGAAGAAAAGCCCCTCGTTTTACGTGGATGATCTGCAACGAACCTTTGTTTGACACTGTCTTCCCATTGCCGAATAGTTTACGCTTACAAGGACAGTTAGTTTTCGCCTTTCTCCACTGAGCCGCTGATACAATTGAAATGTCGGCGCAGTCGTAGTGGTTCTCCCTTTACACTCTTAGCCGAATGGGTCGTGAGCGTTAGAGGCAAGCACAGGAGCCGGGAAACCCAACTATTGATACTACTACAACTGGCAAGATACAGATTTCTAGAAAAGCACATAGCAACATGATACTACTACAACTTCGATTCATTCACGCCAGACCACATAACCACCTCATACGACTGGCAAGATAGAGATGTCTAGAGATGCAAGGTGGCACAATCTGGTGCAACCAATTAGTTAATCCATTGGACGCGGATGCTTGGATTTGCCTCCTATCATTCATTGGACGGAGGTAATTCAACGGATGGTATTCAAAGTTATTCATGCACTATATAGGGTGTCACGTCAATATATTCAAAGATCCTAGACATTTATGAGGTATCACCTCTTATTTTGAGCTTCTTTTTGTTGGGTTGAATCTTGCTCATGCTATGATTTTACCTATATTAGATTGAATCTTTTGGGAATCAATGAGATTTAATATGATGCATGTCTAGTATAAATTTGAAAGACACCCGAGGTGATGTCTAGCATCATTTATGGGGCTGCCTGAAGCAACATGGGCATGCTCAGTACATTAAGATTAAGGATACAACTATGAGGTGTTCTTAGTAATACATTTGAGGTCTCATCCCACTTTGATCTAACAAAAGATGGAACTTATGTGTGATTCTTTACCCCACTTTTTAGGGTATATCGTAAATTTTCATCAAGGCTCATTTAATTTATTCACATTGATTACCAAACCTAGTAAATAAACATATGATTTCTTACTAGGATGATGCATGCAAGTGAAATATCAAATGTTGCTAATAAGCACTCAAAAATCTGTTTAGTTTAAGGATACATCAAACAATAATTAGGTATAATTGTGTAACATCATAATTTGAATACAATGGTCTGGAATAAAGAAATAAATAGAAGGTGATATAGTATTCACCATGATTGGTGTTACAACATGTTTGACGTCAATCATTAAAACCGATGTAAATTTATAAATAGTAGTAACTTGGTAGAAGAAAGTCGCATGTTGCCTCCCTAATGATCACAAGTCTTAGGGTAACATTCGCACTTGGCACCCTTTAGTCTTTTAAACCTGTTCCGGCATTGTCCATCATCCCATCCATCTTTCACACAACTATCTCGACACATTCCATTTTGATCAGGATGGCATTTATTCCAATGGTTGTGATAGCACATGTTTTCGGTAGATGAAACCTCACCTATGGATAAATAGACAAGGTTAGGAGAAGTAATATGAATGAATGTGTCCAGCAATGTTGATATGTCATTGCACAGCATGAAACTTCGGCGAAATGCTGATACTATGGATAATTATACTTACTACATGTAGCCACAAGGCAGAAAAGAATCAAGCAACACATGGTTGTCTTCCTCCAGGCCTCCATGGTATAATGGCAGAATGTCGGTGATTTTTCTGAGAGAAGGCAAAGAATGTTGTGAAGATGGTGTGTGTTTTGGTTTCTATCATTCGGAGGTTCTTATAATGTCCGTGCCCTATAGATAGTATAAATAGTTAGGTCGTAAGGCCAAGAGGAAAGCAAGGAAGCAAAATTAACCAGAGGAATACAACTAAGTGAACTAAACTTGGCACACGTCTTACAACTTAAAATAAATAGTATATCTATCACCTATCTAAGTTTAGCTTGTTGAACTGAATCATTCCGCACATTGACAGGTGATAAGTGCATTACTATTTATATAGCATCCAAACTAAGATTGACGGTAAAGCACATTGGCTACAAAAGGGAACCAATGATATCTTCTTAATTTATCTATGTTTTTTGTTCTATTCATTCCATAATTCTATTAATTACAAAAATATTCAAATTTATTTGGACCAACATATTAATCAATTTTGTAGAGCTAGTTCATGTTTTCAATACTTATGCTTTAAGTGAAAATAGGTTTTTGGAGTTCCAGGGGAAGTCTGGAAAATTAGGAGGTTCAATTTAATAAAGGAAGGGAATCAAAAGTCCAAGGAACAAGGTCAGGAAGGACATTGGTGCATGGACACCCTGCCTAGGTTCTTATGCACACCCGGTTGGGGTTGATTTCTGATACCCTTGGTATATATACACCTCAAAAAACTTGGTCATATTTATCATATTTTTTTGTTTGGTGGCACTTCGCAACCCAAGGCCATCATATCTATAGTCATATTAAGGTAAGCTTCCTGAGCGAGGAAAGATCACTATCTTAGTTAACATTGATAATTGATGCTCTCATGGCAATATGTGAGGTGCCCATCAACAACATGAATCATTGTGCTCTCATAATAATCTGTTAGGTTATTCTTTATCTTTCATTTTTCCAAAAACAGGTAAAAAAACCCATGTTTTAACTTCTTCAGATGGCATTGACATTGTAGTCTTAACAACATGGCACCTCATAATGTTTCCGATACCATGTGATTGAGTGGGTTGGCTATAGGGGAGTCCATAACTGACCACAGGGAAATGTTTGCAATCATAAAACCATCCCACGTGATTTATAAACCAAGAATCATATGAGAATATGGAGTCAATCACTGCCAATTCATTTCATTAAATTGCTTGTGATGGCATAACTATCTCTTGTTGTTTCTTCCCATATACCATTTGCGATGATACTAGTCATCACACACGTTACATGTCAGATGGAACGTGTGCATTGTACTGTCAATAGCACATGCAAAAGTTCAAAAAATCACTTTAATCTAGTTATGTATTGCACATGTTACATTCTAGGTGAACCGTGTGATTTAATATGTTCATAAAACATGTATTCTTTTAATAAATTGTGTGATTTGATGTAACCATAAATTTCTTCGTTGCATCAGAACTCAACAGACGCCTTGAGATGTAACACTCAGTGTACTCCTTTGGAAAGCACTAATCGGAAAGGCATTTAATTACACAACAATATTAAATGCTGCAACATGGCAAGGCGGTGAAACAGAAGTAAACTACTCTATCTAGTCATATTAAATGAGGTGGGAAATATTTAGATAGGATCCCTCAAAAATACCTCATGGCATCTAATGAGGATAATTAAGGTTCTTCCCTAAACTGTATTATAGGAGCTGCTAACCTGAAACTCAATGGTATATGTGAAAATAAAGTTAATTAGCTATGAGTTTAGTTGCAATCTACACATTTGTACTTTCCTAAACCATATATAAAATTTTGTGATCCAAAATGAACTTAATTAGTTACGAGTTTAGCAATTTTACAAGGGTATTTGAGCAATTTTAATTCACACACCAAGTTAAAAATTGTTGACATATGTGAAAATAACTTATTAAGAAACTTGACGAAATTCTAAGAAACTTACATATATAACATATTTTTTGTTGAGAAATTTGCAAAGTTTATCTCCTCCAAGCTATTCATAGAAAGGCCCGGAAAACCGACTCAACAATTTGAAGCTATAATTACAAAAGCAAGCACCAAGTCATCACAAGGTGCTAACTCAAGCTTGGGGTTACAGTTGATACATATATTGGAGTAGAAATAAAACTCAGATTGACCCGGGCTGGGAAAACCCAACCTGGGAGGATCCTTCCTATAAGGACTTGGTCTGAAGAAACCAAGGACAACAAATTACATGAACTACTGTTAGCAACAATCATGACCCATTGTCAGGAACAATCATGGCCCGGCATCATCAATCTCTGTAACTCGGCAACTTCGACGATCGCAACTCGACAAGCTCTACATCCTCAAGCTGACTGATTATCAGACGGATATCTTAAGTCCAATTTTTTTATCAAGCCGACGTATTCAAAGCCGGCTCAGTATCATAAGGATATCTTAAGTCCAATAATTTTGTCGAACTAGAGCATTGAAAGCCGACTCAAATGGATTATTTTTCCCCCAATATTTTTCTACAAGAAACCAGCGTCATATAGTTGATTTTAAAGCCGTCCCAGTGATGTAACAAAGAGACTCGGACTTTCCAAGAGGAATTCCATTGATGAAGCGCTTGAATTTTTGCATTGACAAAGTTTGACATATCTGCTAAAAAAAGATTAGTTATGAGATCATGGACATGTATCAAGGTGGTTGAGATGATGTCATGATATGGAGTAACTCAATAATTTCTATGTGTGGAAAATTTGCACGACCTGACAAAGATTGACTCGGTCGGGTGTCTTCAAAGAAGGAAATGACAAGGACTATAGGATGAACATACGTTGGTCCAGAAGAACCCTCGACCCGGTGCATAACCTATCAAATTTGTTCTTGTGTTATTTTTCAGGATAAGTTTAACATGGATAAATTCAAATTAAACTAGGGCTAACGTTGGGGATATTCCCCATGGTTTGACCTGGCCAGGAGGTGTAACCTGGCCCATCACTTGGCGGCCCATGAGTCACCTGACTTAACGGGTCGACCTGGACGACAAGGACTAAAGGCCCAATGTGCAACCAAGTAGAAAGCCAGCTCACGAAGAGGCTGGAGGCCGGCTCATGGAGAAGGCCCAGACTGGGTAAACCCAGCCAGGAAGATCACGACCCGGCCGACGAACCTTGCCAGGAGAAGACCCGAACTAGACTCCGGCTTGAAATAGAAAGGAGACTAGTTGTAATCCTACTAGGACTCTACATGAAGGCGCCCCTTCAACTTATATAAGGAAGGGCAACGCACCCCAAAGGGTGGTAGACAGACAAGTATTAGACAAGATCAAAGTAGATGCTCTCGAGATGAGAGGTAGCAAAATAGCACCATTGTAATCAAGATCATCACCATCATCAATATCAATTAAGCAGGATGTAGGCTTTTTCCAACATCACGAGGGGCCGAACCTGGGTAAAACTTGTGTCTCTCAACTCCAACCAACCCCGTTCAAGCTACCACCTAGGTGCGATGGCCTCACCACTAAGTCATTTCACAAGGACATATTGC
This sequence comes from Triticum dicoccoides, assembly GCF_002162155.2. Lineage (NCBI taxonomy): Eukaryota > Viridiplantae > Streptophyta > Magnoliopsida > Poales > Poaceae > Triticum > Triticum dicoccoides. Next base: position 5,708,309 of record NC_041384.1, on the reverse strand, counting down.
CGTGACAAAACTACGATAAGCAGGCTCAAGGTATAGGCTAAAAAAGCACCATGCTATCAAATTTACTTTGCGTATTGTTTTATGATATAATGCTAATACCTGAGCCTTTGGTTTTGATAGCCGTAGTGACAGAGCTTGAGGCTCTTAAGGTTGAGCTAAGTAGAGCTCGGCGTGAGGCGGAGCAGCAAAGGCTGCAGCCGCTCGGGCCGAGAAGGAGCTAGCCGAAGAAAGGGTAACTCGGGGAAACGACCAGGCCCGGGTCATCAAGGTCAAGGACACCCTTAAAGGCATGTACGTTGATCACGACGCCTTTCAGGTAGATGAGAAGCAGGTGACCACGGAGCTCAAGAGCCTGGCATACGCTGAGGTCCAGACCCAGGCCCGAGCGGACCGCAAAGTGCTGCAGCAAGTGAAGCAAATCGTTGTTGGTAAGCCGTTTTTTGCATCAGTGTATTTTTTGCCGCAAGGGGTTCATTGAGCTCACCCAGGTATGGCGATCCGCAGAGGCTTTCAGGGACCTCATGAGGAGCGCTTCAGACGTCGGCCGCTACTTCGGTGCTCAAGAGGTCCATGCCACGGAGAAGGCGTTCTAGAATCTGTTCCAGGCACCATCGTACCTAGAGCTGCTCAATAACCAAATGAAGCTACTCATGGAGCTTTTTCGGATGGTGAAGCCGGCACTGCAAGATCTTTACGTCCAGCTCTGGCCTGCGGCAGCGCTGCATAGCATCTTCTTCGGTCCACAGGCCCACCTGCGAGAGGTCGGCCCTCAGGTGAATCACTGGGGGCATCCAATGGGCGTATGCTTGCATGGCGACTAACTATCGGCGTATTGATGTGACGCTCATGGCCTCAGGCCCCCTGAAGGGAAGAATCAGACCGTGGAGTAGTACTTGATTGGGGTGATGGAGGGAGCTCAGATCACTGAGGAGCGGTGTCCCAAGGACACATTATACTTCGGAATGACAAAGTTAGCACGATGTAAAGACATGCTTTTTGTTTGGTAATAAATGTGGCTTTATGTTCCAATGTACGAGCGTATATATTTATTTGCCCTTATATTTTTACTCTTGTGTGACCGAATTGGCTTTAGAGGCAAGCACATGATACAAAGGGTGTTTCATGTGCAGTTTCAACCCTTAGCCGATGTCTTGGTTCCCAAAGGCGGTCCACGCATATGAAATGAAGTAATCCGACTATTTTGGTTTCATAGCTTTCACTTAGTCTTTAAGATCTTAACTGTGGGTACTAGCGAATAGCCCCTGATGTGTGAAGTGGTCTGCAACTGGTCGGGGTTTAAGCCGCTATTCACTTCTGCCTATTTGAAGAAAAGCCCCTCGTTTTACGTGGATGATCTGCAACGAACCATTGTTTGACACTGTCTTCCCATTGCCGAATAGTTTACGCTTACAAGGACAGTTAGTTTTCGCCTTTCTCCACTGAGCCGCTGATACAATTGAAATGTCGGCGCAGTCGTAGTGGTTCTCCCTTTACACTCTTAGCCGAATGGGTCGTGAGCGTTAGAGGCAAGCACAGGAGCCGGGAAACCCAACTATTGATACTACTACAACTGGCAAGATACAGATTTCTAGAAAAGCACATAGCAACATGATACTACTACAACTTCGATTCATTCACGCCAGACCACATAACCACCTCATACGACTGGCAAGATAGAGATGTCTAGAGATGCAAGGTGGCACAATATGGTGCAACCAATTAGTTAATCCATTGGACGCGGATGCTTGGATTTGCCTCCTATCATTCATTGTACGGAGGTAATTCAACGGATGGTATTCAAAGTTATTCATGCACTATATAGGGTGTCACCTCAATATATTCAAAGATCCTAGACATCTACGAGGTATCACCTCTTATTTTGAGCTTCTTTTTGTTGGGTTGAATCTTGCTCATGCTATGATTTTACCTATATTAGATTGAATCTTTTGGGAATCAATGAGATTTAATATGATGCATGTCTAGTATAAATTTGAAAGACACCCGAGGTGATGTCTAGCATCATTTATGGGGCTGCCTGAAGCAACATGGGCATGCTCAGTACATTAAGATTAAGGATACAACTATGAGGTGTTCTTAGTAATACATTTGAGGTCTCATCCCACTTTGATCTAACAAAAGATGGAACTTATGTGTGATTCTTTACCCCACTTTTTAGGGTATATCGTAAATTTTCATCAAGGCTCATTTAATTTATTCACATTGATTACCAAACCTAGTAAATAAACATATGATTTCTTACTAGGATGATGCATGCGAGTTAAATATCAAATGTTGCTAATAAGGACTCAAAAATCTGTTTAGTTTAAGGATACATCAAATAGTAATTAGGTATAATTGTGTAACATCATAATTTGAATACAATGGTCTGGAATAAAGAAATAAATAGTAGGTGATATAGTATTCACCATGATTGGTGTTACAACATGTTTGACGTCAATCATTAAAACCGATGTAAATTTATAAATAGTAGTAACTTGGTAGAAGAAAGTCGCATGTTGCCTCCCTAATGATCACAAGTCTTAGGGTAACATTCGCACTTGGCACCCTTTAGTCTTTTAAACCTGTTCCGGCATTGTCCATCATCCCATCCATCTTTCACACAACTATCTCGACACATTCCATTTTGATCAGGATGGCATTTATTCCAATGGTTGTGATAGCACATGTTTTCGGTAGATGAAACCTCACCTATGGATAAATAGACAAGGTTAGGAGAAGTAATATGAATGAATGTGTCCAGCAATGTTGATATGTCATTGCACAGCATGAAACTTCGGCGAAATGCTGATACTATGGATAATTATACTTACTACATGTAGCCATAAGGCAGAAAAGAATCAAGCAACACATGGTTGTCTTCCTCCAGGCCTCCATGGTATAATGGCAGAATGTCGGTGATTTTTCTGAGAGAAGGCAAAGAATGTTGTGAAGATGGTGTGTGTTTTGGTTTCTATCATTCGGAGGTTCTTATAATGTCCGTGCCCTATAGATAGTATAAATAGTTAGGTCGTAAGGCCAAGAGGAAAGCAAGGAAGCAAAATTAACCAGAGGAATACAACTAAGTGAACTAAACTTGGCACACGTCTTACAACTTAAAATAAATAGTATATCTATCACCTATCTAAGTTTAGCTTGTTGAACTGAATCATTCCGCACATTGACAGGTGATAAGTGCATTACTATTTATATAGCATCCAAACTAAGATTGACGGTAAAGCACATTGGCTACAAAAGGGAACCAATGATATCTTCTTAATTTATCTATGTTTTTTGTTCTATTCATTCCACAATTCTATTAATTACAAAAATATTCAAATTTATTTGGACCAACATATTAATCAATTTTGTAGAGCTAGTTCATGTTTTCAATACTTATGCTTTAAGTGAAAATAGGTTTTTGGAGTTCCAGGGGAAGTCTGGAAAATTAGGAGGTTCAATTTAATAAAGGAAGGGAATCAAGAGTCCAAGGAACAAGGTCAGGAAGGACATTGGTGCATGGACACCCTGCCTAGGTTCTTATGCACACCCGGTTGGGGTTGATTTCTGATACCCTTGGTATATATACACCTCAAAAAACTTGGTCATATTTATCATATTTTTTTGTTTGGTGGCACTTCGCAACCCAAGGCCATCATATCTATAGTCATATTAAGGTAAGCTTCCTGAGCGAGGAAAGATCACTATCTTAGTTAACATTGATAATTGATGCTCTCATGGCAATATGTGAGGTGCCCATCAACAACATGAATCATTGTGCTCTCATAATAATCTGTTAGGTTATTCTTTATCTTTCATTTTTCCAAAAACAGGTAAAAAAACCCATGTTTTAACTTCTTCAGATGGCATTGACATTGTAGTCTTAACAACATGGCACCTCATAATGTTTCCGATACCATGTGATTGAGTGGGTTGGCTATAGGGGAGTCCATAACTGACCACAGGGAAATGTTTGCAATCATAAAACCATCCCACGTGATTTCTAAACCAAGAATCATATGAGAATATGGAGTCAATCACTGCCAATTCATTTCATTAAATTGCTTGTGATGGCATAACTATCTCTTGTTGTTTCTTCCCATATACCATTTGCGATGATACTAGTCATCACACACGTTACATGTCAGATGGAACGTGTGCATTGTACTGTCAATAGCACATGCAAAAGTTCAAAAAATCACTTTAATCTAGTTATGTATTGCACATGTTACATTCTAGGTGAACCGTGTGATTTAATATGTTCATAAAACATGTATTCTTTTAATAAATTGTGTGATTTGATGTAACCATAAATTTCTTCGTTGCATCACAACCCAACAGACGCCTTGAGATGTAACACTCAGTGTACTCCTTTGGAAAGCACTAATCGGAAAGGCATTTAATTACACAACAATATTAAATGCTGCAACATGGCAAGGCGGTGAAACAGAAGTAAACTACTCTATCTAGTCATATTAAATGAGGTGGAAAATATTTAGATAGGATCCCTCAAAAATACCTCATGGCATTTAATGAGGATAATTAAGGTTCTTCCCTAAACTGTATTATAGGAGCTGCTAACCTGAAACTCAATGGTATATGTGAAAATAAAGTTAATTAGCTATGAGTTTAGTTGCAATCTACACATTTGTACTTTCCTAAACCATATATAAAATTTTGTGATCCAAAACGAACTTAATTAGTTACGAGTTTAGCAATTTTACAAGGGTATTTGAGCAATTTTAATTCAGACACCAAGTTAAAAATTGTTGACATATGTGAAAATAACTTATTAAGAAACTTGACGAAATTCTAAGAAACTTACATATATAACATATTTTTTGTTGAGAAATTTGCAAAGTTTATCTCCTCCAAGCTATTCATAGAAAGGCCCGGAAAACCGACTCAACAATTTGAAGCTATAATTACAAAAGCAAGCACCAAGTCATCACAAGGTGCTAACTCGAGCTTGGGGTTACAGTTGATACATATATTGGAGTTGAAATAAAATTCAGATTGACCCGGGCTGGGAAAACCCAACCTGGGAGGATCCTTCCTATAAGGACTTGGTCTGAAGAAACCAAGGACAACAAATTACATGAACTACTGTTAGCAACAATCATGACCCATTGTCAGGAACAATCATGGCCCGGCATCATCAATCTCTGTAACTCGGCAACTTCGACGATCGCAACTCGACAAGCTCTACATCCTCAAGCTGACTGATTATCAGACGGATATCTTAAGTCCAATTTTTTTATCAAGCCGACGTATTCAAAGCCGGCTCAGTATCATAAGGATATCTTAAGCCCAATAATTTTGTCGAACCAGAGCATTGAAAGCCGACTCAAATGGATTATTTTCCCCCAATATTTTTCTACAAGAAACCAGCGTCATATAGTTGATTTTGAAGCCGTCCCAGTGATGTAACAAAGAGACTCGGACTTTCCAAGAGGAATTCCATTGATGAAGCGCTTGAATTTTTGCATTGACAAAGTTTGACATATCTGCTAAAAAAAGATTAGTTATGAGATCATGGACATGTATCAAGGTGGTTGAGATGATGTCATGATATGGAGTAACTCAATAATTTCTATGTGTGGAAAATTTGCAGGACCTGACAAAGATTGACTCGGTCGGGTGTCTTCAAAGAAGGAAATGACAAGGACTGTAGGATGAACATACGTTGGTCCAGAAGAACCCTCGACCCGGTGCATAACCTATCAAATTTGTTCTTGTGTTATTTTTCAGGATAAGTTTAACATGGATAAATCCAAATTAAACTAGGGCTAACGTTGGGGATATTCCCCATGGTTTGACCAGGCCAGGAGGTGTAACCCGGCCCATCACTTGGCGGCCCATGAGTCACCTGACTTAACGGGTCGACCTGGACGACAAGGACTAAAGGCCCAGTGTGCAACCAAGTAGAAAGCCAGCTCACGAAGAGGCTGGAGGCCGGCTCATGGAGAAGGCCCAGACTGGGTAAACCCAGCCAGGAAGATCACGACCCGGCCGACGAACCTTGCCAGGAGAAGACCCGAACTAGACTCCGGCTTGAAATAGAAAGGAGACTAGTTGTAATCCTACTAGGACTCTACATGAAGGCGCCCCTTCAACTTATATAAGGAAGGGCAACACACCCCAAAGGGTGGTAGACAGACAAGTATTAGACAAGATCAAAGTAGATGCTCTCGAGATGAGAGGTAGCAAAATAGCACCATTGTAATCAAGATCATCACCATCATCAATATCAATTAAGCAGGATGTAGGCTTTTTCCAACATCACGAGGGGCCGAACCTGGGTAAAACTTGTGTCTCTCAACTCCAACCAACCCCGTTCAAGCTACCACCTAGGTGCGATGGCCTCACCACTAAGTCATTTCACAAGGACATATTGCCGTGACAAAACTACGATAAGCAGGCTCAAGGTATAGGCTAAAAAAGCACCATGCTATCAAATTTACTTTGCGTATTGTTTTATGATATAATGCTAATACCTGAGCCTTTGGTTTTGATAGCCGTAGTGACAGAGCTTGAGGCTCTTAAGGTTGAGCTAAGTAGAGCTCGGCGTGAGGCGGAGCAGCAAAGGCTGCAGCCGCTCGGGCCGAGAAGGAGCTAGCCGAAGAAAGGGTAACTCGGGGAAACGACCAGGCCCGGGTCATCAAGGACAAGGACACCCTTAAAGGCATGTACGTTGATCACGACGCCTTTCAGGTAGATGAGAAGAAGGTGACCATGGAGCTCAAGAGCCTGGCATACGCTGAGGTCCAGACCCAGGCCCGGGCGGACCGCAAAGTGCTGCAGCAAGTGAAGCAAATCATTGTTGGTAAGCCGTTTTTTGCATCAGTGTATTTTTTGCCGCAAGGGGTTCATTGAGCTCACCCAAGTATGGCGATCCGCAGAGGCTTTCAGGGACCTCATGAGGAGCGCTTCAGACGTCGACCGCTACTTCGGTGCTCAAGAGGTCCATGCCACGGAGAAGGCGTTCTAGAATCTGTTCCAGGCACCATCGTACCCAGAGCTGCTCAATAAACAAATGAAGCTACTCATGGAGCTTTTTCGGATGGTGAAGCCGGCACTGCAAGATCTTTACGTCCAGCTCTGGCCCGCGGCAGCGCTGCATAGCATCTTCTTCGGTCCACAGGCCCACCTGCGAGAGGTCGGCCCTCAGGTGAATCACTGGAGGGCATCCAATGGGCGTATGCTTGCATGGCGACTAACTATCGGCGTATTGATGTGACGCTCATGGCCTCGGGCCCCCTGAAGGGAAGAATCAGACCGTGGAGTAGTACTTGATTGGGGTGATGGAGGGAGCTCAGATCACTGAGGAGCGGTGTCCCAAGGACACATTATACTTCGGAATGACAAAGTTAGCACGATGTAAAGACATGCTTTTTGTTTGGTAATAAATGTGGCTTGATGTGCCAATGTACGAGCGTATATATTTATTTGCCCTTATATTTTTACTCTTGTGTGACCGAATTGGCTTTAGAGGCAAGCACAGGATACAAAGGGTGTTTCATGTGCAGTTTCAACCCTTAGCCAATGTCTTGGTTCCCAAAGGCGGTCCACGCATATGAAATGAAGTAATCCGACTATTTTGGTTTCATAGCTTTCACTTAGTCTTTAAGATCTTAACTGTGGGTACTAGCGAATAGCCCCTGATGTGTGAAGTGTTCTGCAACTGGTCGGGGTTTAAGCCGCTATTCACTTCTGCCTATTTGAAGAAAAGCCCCTCGTTTTACGTGGATGATCTGCAACGAACCATTGTTTGACACTGTCTTCCCATTGCCGAATAGTTTACGCTTACAAGGACATTTAGTTTTCGCCTTTCTCCACTGAGCCGCTGATACAATTGAAATGTCGGCGCAGTCGTAGTGGTTCTCCCTTTACACTCTTAGCCGAATGGGTCGTGAGCGTTAGAGGCAAGCACAGGAGCCGGGAAACCCAACTATTGATACTACTACAACTGGCAAGATACAGATTTCTAGAAAAGCACATAGCAACATGATACTACTACAACTTCAATTCATTCACGCCAGACCACATAACCACCTCATACGACTGGCAAGATAGAGATGTCTAGAGATGCAAGGTGGCACAATCTGGTGCAACCAATTAGTTAATCCATTGGACGCGGATGCTTGGATTTGCCTCCTATCATTCATTGGACGGAGGTAATTCAACGGATGGTATTCAAAGTTATTCATGCACTATATAGGGTGTCACCTCAATATATTCAAAGATCCTAGACATCTATGAGGTATCACCTCTTATTTTGAGCTTCTTTTTGTTGGGTTGAATCTTGCTCATGCTATGATTTTACCTATATTAGATTGAATCTTTTGGGAATCAATGAGATTTAATATGATGCATGTCTAGTATAAATTTGAAAGACACCCGAGGTGATGTCTAGCATCATTTATGGGGCTGCCTGAAGCAACATGGGCATGCTCAGTACATTAAGATTAAGGATACAACTATGAGGTGTTCTTAGTAATACATTTGAGGTCTCATCCCACTTTGATCTAACAAAAGATGGAACTTATGTGTGATTCTTTACCCCACTTTTTAGGGTATATCGTAAATTTTCATCAAGGCTCATTTAATTTATTCACATTGATTACCAAACCTAGTAAATAAACATATGATTTCTTACTAGGATGATGCATGCGAGTGAAATATCAAATGTTGCTAATAAGGACTCAAAAATCTGTTAAGTTTAAGGATACATCAAACAGTAATTAGGTATAATTGTGTAACATCATAATTTGAATACAATGGTCTGGAATAAAGAAATAAATAGAAGGTGATATAGTATTCACCATGATTGGTGTTACAACATGTTTGACGTCAATCATTAAAACCGATGTAAATTTATAAATAGTAGTAACTTGGTAGAAGAAAGTCGCATGTTGCCTCCCTAATGATCACAAGTCTTAGGGTAACATTCGCACTTGGCACCCTTTAGTCTTTTAAACCTGTTCCGGCATTGTCCATCATCCCATCCATCTTTCACACAACTATCTCGACACATTCCATTTTGATCAGGATGGCATTTATTCCAATGGTTGTGATAGCACATGTTTTCGGTAGATGAAACCTCACCTATGGATAAATAGACAAGGTTAGGAGAAGTAATATGAATGAATGTGTCCAGCAATGTTGATATGTCATTGCACAGCATGAAACTTCGGCGAAATGCTGATACTATGGATAATTATACTTACTACATGTAGCCATAAGGCAGAAAAGAATCAAGCAACACATGGTTGTCTTCCTCCAGGCCTCCATGGTATAATGGCAGAATGTCGGTGATTTTTCTGAGAGAAGGCAAAGAATGTTGTGAAGATGGTGTGTGTTTTGGTTTCTATCATTCGGAGGTTCTTATAATGTCCGTGCCCTATAGATAGTATAAATAGTTAGGTCGTAAGGCCAAGAGGAAAGCAAGGAAGCAAAATTAACCAGAGGAATACAACTAAGTGAACTAAACTTGGCACACGTCTTACAACTTAAAATAAATAGTATATCTATCACCTATCTAAGTTTAGCTTGTTGAACTGAATCATTCCGCACATTGACAGGTGATAAGTGCATTACTATTTATATAGCATCCAAACTAAGATTGACGGTAAAGCACATTGGCTACAAAAGGGAACCAATGATATCTTCTTAATTTATCTATGTTTTTTGTTCTATTCATTCCATAATTCTATTAATTACAAAAATATTCAAATTTATTTGGACCAACATATTAATCAATTTTGTAGAGCTAGTTCATGTTTTCAATACTTATGCTTTAAGTGAAAATAGGTTTTTGGAGTTCCAGGGGAAGTCTGGAAAATTAGGAGGTTCAATTTAATAAAGGAAGGGAATCAAAAGTCCAAGGAACAAGGTCAGGAAGGACATTGGTGCATGGACACCCTGCCTAGGTTCTTATGCACACCCGGTTGGGGTTGATTTCTGATACCCTTGGTATATATACACCTCAAAAAACTTGGTCATATTTATCATATTTTTTTGTTTGGTGGCACTTCGCAACCCAAGGCCATCATATCTATAGTCATATTAAGGTAAGCTTCCTGAGCGAGGAAAGATCACTATCTTAGTTAACATTGATAATTGATGCTCTCATGGCAATATGTGAGGTGCCCATCAACAACATGAATCATTGTGTTCTCATAATAATCTGTTAGGTTATTCTTTATCTTTCATTTTTCCAAAAACAGGTAAAAAAACCCATGTTTTAACTTCTTCAGATGGCATTGACATTGTAGTCTTAACAACATGGCACCTCATAATGTTTCCGATACCATGTGATTGAGTGGGTTGGCTATAGGGGAGTCCATAACTGACCACAGGGAAATGTTTGCAATCATAAAACCATCCCACGTGATTTCTAAACCAAGAATCATATGAGAATATGGAGTCAATCACTGCCAATTCATTTCATTAAATTGCTTGTGATGGCATAACTATCTCTTGTTGTTTCTTCCCATATACCATTTGCGATGATACTAGTCATCACACACGTTACATGTCAGATGGAACGTGTGCATTGTACTGTCAATAGCACATGCAAAAGTTCAAAAAATCACTTTAATCTAGTTATGTATTGCACATGTTACATTCTAGGTGAACCGTGTGATTTAATATGTTCATAAAACATGTATTCTTTTAATAAATTGTGTGATTTGATGTAACCATAAATTTCTTCGTTGCATCACAACCCAACAGACGCCTTGAGATGTAACACTCAGTGTACTCCTTTGGAAAGCACTAATCGGAAAGGCATTTAATTACACAACAATATTAAATGCTGCAACATGGCAAGGCGGTGAAACAGAAGTAAACTACTCTATCTAGTCATATTAAATGAGGTGGGAAATATTTAGATAGGATCCCTCAAAAATACCTCATGGCATTTAATGAGGAGCTGCTAACCTGTATTATAGGAGCTGCTAACCTGAAACTCAATGGTATATGTGAAAATAAAGTTAATTAGCTATGAGTTTAGTTGCAATCTACACATTTGTACTTTCCTAAACCATATATAAAATTTTGTGATCCAAAATGAACTTAATTAGTTACGAGTTTAGCAATTTTACAAGGGTATTTGAGCAATTTTAATTCAGACACCAAGTTAAAAATTGTTGACATATGTGAAAATAACTTATTAAGAAACTTGACGAAATTCTAAGAAACTTACATATATAACATATTTTAATCGGACCAATGGTTTAAAAGTTATAACATATGCATAGAAATGGCATTTTTAAGAATGTATAAAATACAGAAATAACTAATATAAATAGCAAGACTAACACAACTGAGCATCAGATATTAAATCGCACCCATAGGCGGTGTGTTGGCGATATTACTATTGGGTGTAAACCGGCCAGGAGAGGCTGGGTTAACTTCATCAGTAGTTGGTTATGCTTGAAGCCCATGAAGACAGATGAGGATGTTGTGTAAGGCCCAGGGCCCAGGACCGTTTTAAGGCCTGCAGCTGTAAACCGGCTTTTGGTATGTAACTTGTATTGTAAGATAGAAGTAGTGGAGACCGAACCGGACACGCTTATGAGCCGGTCTCGGGACTCCTTAAACCGACGGGCGTCAACCCATGTATATAAGGGGACGACCCGGCGGCGGTTCAGGATAACAGACAACAACTCGAGACTTAGGCGAAGCATATTCGCTCCCTGGTCATCAAAACCCCATAAATTCCATCACAAATAGACGTAGGCTTTTACCTTCATCGAAGGGGCCGAACTAGTATAAACTCTCTTGCGTCCCTTGTCCGCTTTAACCCCTTCAAGCTAACCCATAGCGATGGTTCCACGACTAAGCCCTTTCAAGAGGACATCTGCCGTGACAAAACCACGATAGTTGGCGCCCACCGTGGGGCTATCGCATGATGGTCTCAAGTTCTTGGAGGGCAACTTTGAAGGACTCCAGGGTTATGCCGTGGGCCAGATGACCAAGAGTCGTCGTGGCAAGCTCTACATCGACGATGCAGGATGGGGCCCCGAGGCCGGCTCAATTTTAGCGTATACATTCACTCATTTTGCTCCGTATGTAGTCCTCATTCGAATATCTAAGAGACTTATATTTAAGAACAGAGGGAGTAGTACAATATGTTCCTTGTGAGGAGGTGGAGCAGGGACATTTGCAGTCGACAGGCCTATTGGGTAGCTTCAGATGGATGCTTACAACAATTCTAGATGGTCTGCCATAATATCCAGGAAATGTTGGGAGCTATATCGTCTTTGATAGTCTAGACTAATAGTAACAGTATTGTGCCTTCAGTTGAATAGAGCTGCCTCTTTTAGGGCTGAAGCCTTTCCGAACCCTTTCTTGTTGTACCGGTAATACAAGCCCATATAGTCCAGCTAGTTCCACTTTCCTGATTTTACTGTTGATGCTTAGGGTTTTCCCCTTTTATCTACTCTACTATGATCTGTGTAGGTACTTTCTGTCGTACTAGCAGTACTCCACCCTTCAAGCTAAACGACACAACAATCATAATCCCAAAGCTTAGTTGTTTAGATATGATTGTGATATGATACTGATATTAGTTAACATACACATTTAGTTGGTTAGCTAAAGATCCCACTTGAGTTTCCAAATGCATGTCACGACATATAGAGAGACAACAGAATTGCATTTCTTTGTCACTTGTTCATTGTACTTTCTTGTCCATACCAAATCTTAGTTATTATTTTAAAGCAAACATCAGTTGCTAACTACCCTTTGCGCGGTTTGGAGCTTCAGATCTGCCATCCCACTGCCATGTCAACACTATACACATCATGCTTGCGGTTTCTCCATTTTATGATGACCATGATCAGCCTACGTGGTTCGTGTCGTAATAGCACTGCTCCACCCATCGATCTAAACAAGCTTAGTTGTACAAATTCAAATCTGATATTATGCTGATATTAGTAAAACTGAGACATGTTTAATTGGTTAGCTAAATGTTCCTACTTCAATTTCGAAATGCACGTGTGCCTCATATGGAGAGACCGGAAGGAATTGTATTTCTCTGTGCGCTCTGGTTCATCATGGGTGGGACATACATTGTATAGAAAGACTTGTAATATCTTCAATCTGCATGCTGTTGTGCTCTTCTTAACATGATCCTCTTCTCTTCTTTAATAAGTATGTTACTTGTTGGGAAGAGTAGCAGAGACATTTGCGGTCGACTGGTCAGGTCGAGTTGTTCTCCCTTGGTATATTTTGAATCTAGCAGGTCAAGTCGACTTGTTCTTCTTTACTATATGTTGAAGCTATCATATGCGAAGTATAATCACTTATGGAGCTCTCATATTTTGAGTAGTAGGCCACATTATATTAATGCACAGACCAAATTACAGCATGCATGGAATCTCTCAGAAGAATTGTAGAGATAGCACAAAGGGGTTTACAGGGAGGCAGTACTGGATTAGAATCACTTGTCCATTACAAAGATAATCTCACTTGTTTTTATGTTTTGATGCATGTCAGGTATTGAACATGATCAAAATGAATATGAGAATGGGCGCACGAGAGGAATATTGCAGAACAATCCACTGGCTAACAAACATGGCATGGTGGAGGATGGCCTATCCCATTTACCCATCAAGGTGCTTGCTCTAACTTGGCAAGGTTGTATTGGTCGCACATATTTTGCATATGACCTCTTGCACTACTTCTACTTGGTTACACCACCATCTGCTTAGTTTAAGCATCATATACGAGTATATGCCATACCTATCCATTTTTTGTACCTATTCCATGTGTCATCATACTATGTTTTTCCAGTCAAATGTTGTTCTTTCGTAATAGATGTCCAAAAGGAAGAGGGTGAGTGCAGATCCTCAAGGAGTACAAACTAGGTATTTGGAAAAAGGTAGTGATACCTGCTAAATGAGATAGTTCAGCAGCCACAGAAAACACAGGCCCAACTGTACCACACTTTACCCCTACTCCACTGGACAAACCCCTATTAGAACTATAGAGAGCCCAGCGTCAGGTACTGTCTATGATAACAATTCAAAATTTGACCTCCTAAATTTCTACATGTGCCTTACCTTCTCTCTTGTATGAAAACTAATTTCAGATGAATCTCCTTGCTCAAAGGATCATAGGATCTCACAACAATACTGGTCACTGCATTGCTCTTGTCAGTACCTCTTGCCCTTTGTCAGCATACTTACACTCATTGTTGTTTGATTATGTAGCATCACTGTAAATGTTCGCTTCTTTATCCTCCCTTTGCTCGAAATTATAAGATCTATATTTAATCTTAGATAAAGGTAGAATTAACACAATGGTTATGAAGTTTTGGATTGCTCATGTAAGTACCTGTTGTCATGTACTACCTCTGTATCGAATTAATTGTTGATCAATTGGATGTATTTAGAACTTAATAGTGCTAGATACATCCATTTGAGCTACAAGTAATAACGGATGGCGGTGGTATTATTGTAGTTGCATTGCGAGATAGTTGATTGTCTAGCATTACTCTACATCTTATTTTCCCTACCCTGCACTTTCTCCAAATTATCAGATCTACATTTACTCTTACCAAAATGTTGAATAAAGCCAGTGCTACTGCACACGTTGATGCCTGCATTCCTCTTGTTAGTACCTTTTTCCTTGTAACGTTGTACTTAATTAATTGCTATTTGATTATGTATCATCACTCTGCACCTAAGCTTCATTATCCTCTATTTCTTCCAATATTATTTGATCTATATTCAGTCTTTGCAAAATGTAGAATAATGGCAACGCTTATAAAGATGTTTCTTTGGGGAATTTATTGAATTATCCTTCCATCAACATGGAGAGGGGCTTTGTCCAGCCCGTGTTAACATGTAATGTAAGTTCATCCTTCTCAATCCTTCAAACTTTGTTTTAGTACAGATTTGGATAGGCATCATTTCCTCCACTGTTGTTTACTTTGGTGTTTACATCTGATTGGATGTTTGCAACAACTACCAGTTTTAAATTGTATTTTTTTGACTGGAAACTGTGAGGCAACAGCCCCACAACACTTTATTAAAACCCAACCACCAAGCATAACAAAAGGTTCTGTACAGGAAATGTAACTAAAGGAAAAGAAAAACTACTTACCTACTGAGCTATTAACAGCGTATGCACAAATATATACATGGATACATACAACCAATTAAGGCAAAGAATTAACCCAAGCTAACAGCAGCGGCCTAATAGAAGACTTGAATCTGTGAGAGTGCAGGGTAGCATCATGAATGAAATTTCTCTTCCAAGCAGCAATAGATGGCCTTTCATGTCTGAATATTCTGCCATTTCGAAGGAGCCAAATATTCCAAGCTTCTAGATAAACAACCTCCCGGAAGAAAGGTTTGCCAATGCTTTTCCTTGCAGCAAATAAACATTGGGCTGGTGTTAAACCAGCTAACCATTGAATGCCCAAGTAGTTCCATACTCTTGTGCTGAATTGGCATGTAAAGAAGAGATGATCCCTATCTTCATGGGCATGGGAGAAGCATAACAAGCAGGTGTTATCATCCTGAGTGGATCTCCAGTGCCTTCTCACTAGCATGTCTCTTGTATTGAGTCGATCATTTAGCATCAACCATGCGAAACCTTTATCTTCATTGTTGCCTTACTTTCCCAAATCCACCTGGTTGGAGTATCTGTGGCCATATGAGAATGCATTACACTGTAATAACTCTTAGCAGAGAAAACCCCTTTACCAGGTGTCCATGACCAGTAATCTGGTATCTGTGTATCAGCATGAAGATCAAAAAGACCAGACTGGACAACATTCAGTTCATCCATTGCTTCTAGCGACAAGGGCAGATGGAAAAGATCAGCCATATTAGGTGTGCTGAGAACCTCTCGTACCGACACCTTGTCATCAATGACAAAAGAGAATAGTCTCTGAAATCTCTCTCTGAGGGGAGTAGATGAGCCGAGGAACACCCAAGCATCATACCAAAAAAGAACATAGTCCCCCATGTTGATGATTACCTCTGAGTAGAGTCTGAAAACATCATTAAGCTTAAGGATATCTCTCCACCAGTAAGAACCACATGAAACTGTGCCATGAGGAACAACACCATCATAATAAGTGTTCCAGATGAGAGTAACCCATGGAATATCTGCTTTGTTATAAAACTTGGATAGGTGCTTGGACAAAAGAGCTCTGTTTTGGATACTGAGATTAAGTATCCCCATGCCACCTTTATCTTTGGGTCTGCACACAAGTGGCCAAGCTGCAAGTGATTGCCTAGGAGTATCAGAATTTCCTCTCCATAAACATTACCTCATAATCCTTTCAAGTTGCTTTATAATGCCAGCTGGCAAACTTAAACTGCAAAGAAAGTAAATAGGCAAAGAGGACAATACCGACTGGACGAGTTGTAACCGAGCACACTGATTGAGAAGACTTGAACTTGCAGATAACCTTCTTTCAACCCTATCAACCACAGGAAACAAGTCTTGCATTTTGGGTTTAGTTGTTCCCACAGGAAGCCCTAGATAAGTAAAGGGGAGGGTTCCAACTTGGCAGCCGAAAACAGCAGCCAACCGGGCAGTTTCTACATCATCCACATTAATAGGCAAAATGCAAGATTTATGGAAGTTTACTCGAAGACCTGTGGAGGCATGGAAATCTTGAAGCATTTCCTTCAGAGCTAAAAGCTTCGAATCCACCGTAGGTACAAGAGAAGAGTGTCATTAGCATATTGCACTATAGGGAACTCTGGATCATGTGATTCAATAGGTAGGGAGAGAACACCAGATCTGAGCATATGATTGACCAGGGTTTGCAACAGGTCAGCTGCAAGGACAAACAAAAGGGGTGACAGTGGATCACCTTGCCGTACTCCCCTTTTACAGCTAAATTGCTTTCCGGGCACCCCGTTTAAAATGACAGAGGAAGTACCCGAGGACAGTAGCTCTCTTATCCAACCAATCCATTTGCTATCAAATCCTTTGTGATACAAAAGTCGGAGAATTAGATCATGTTCAACAGTATCGAAGGCTTTGGCGAAATCCAACTTGAGAATCAAAATGGGTTTCTTGGATTGGTGACACTGGTGGATATATTCTAAAGTCCAAGCAATACAATCATGTATAGATCTACACTTAAGGAACCCATATTGATTTTTGTGAATGCACTTTAGGATCACCCCCTGTAATCTGTTGGCCAACAGCTTCGTCAAAAACTTCAGGCAAGTGTTGGTCAAGGAAATAGGTCTGAAGTCATTAGGACTTTCAAGTGAAAGTTTTTTTGGAATTAGGGTGATTAAAGACCCATTGATGCTACTAATAGTGATCTTGCCATCATAGGAATCTTGAAATAACTGCAAGAAGTCATCCTTAATGATGTGCCAGCAACGTTTGACAAACAAACCAGTAAAACCATCAGGGCCTCGTGCCCTGTCAGTAGGCAGAGATTTTAGCACTTCATTTATTTCCTCTTCAGAAAAGGGAGCACATAAGCTATCCAGATTATTCACTCGTTCAATCAGTGAGGCTAAGTCAAACTTCATATCAATCTCTTTAGAAACACCCATTCTGTCCTTGAATGTACCCCATAACATACCAGCCATCTGCTGGTGATCAGAGACAACAGTACCGTCTTCATTCTGCAGAGAGGAAATTGAGTTTCTCCGAAAACGTTCAGTTGCCATTGCTCGGAAAAACTTAGAGTTTTCTTCCCCAACTTTTATCCACCGAACGGTACAACTCTGTTTCCAGTATAAAAACTGTAGATGGAGAATTTCCTCAATATGAAGTTTCACTATTTTCCTGAAATTAAATTCAGGTCTCGTTAAAGGCCTTAACTCCTCAAGATCATCAAAAAATATTACCACCTTGTTACACGCTGCAATGGCTTTCTTGAGTTTAGAGAGGCTGATGTACCAATGTTTAAGAGCATTCCGAAGCCTTTTGAACTTTTCTATCAAACGAGTTGCAGAATTTGTTGTCTTGGTTGGTGCACTCCATGATTGTTCCACATAGTCAAAGAAACCTGGCAGATCTACCCAATAGTTTTCAAACCGAAAAATCTTGGACTTGGGGATAGTTGTTGCAATGGAGACAACACAAGGTACATGGTCCGAGGCTGTTCTTGCTAAAGGAAAGACCATGGTGTTAGGATACTCATTAATCCAAGTGGAGGAAGTAAAAAACCAGTCCAATTGCTCCAGCAACGGGTTTTCTTGCATGTTAGACCATGTGTATGATCTTCCTTTTAAAGGTAACTCAGCTAGACCAAGGTGGCCGATGACCTCATTGAAGAGGAAGATATCATTTATGTCTCCTCCTGGCAAGTTTATATCTTGTAGTTGTAAAAACATGTTCCTTATGCAGAACAGATCCATTTATTTATTTATATAATTGCGAAACCTGATACTTGTGTTATTGTTTCTCTTTCAAAGTCGTATCTCTTATGCCAGGTAGAACTTTAGGGAAGATAGTGAGCCAAACCATCTTGAAGAGAGCGAGATGACCCCAAGGTCCTGTCTTGATGAAGACTGTGAGTTGAAGCTACTCCCAAGCCGCTGTGAGACAACCTCTGTGCAGTCGCTGCCTCAATCAGTTCAACTGCTTCAGTCTCAACTTAAAGTGGAAAGACTTGCTTGAGCTTAGCACCAACTTGATGTCAATGATGCAATGAAGATCTCAGAGGACTGCCTTGCGAGCTTTGGTGGTATACAACTAGGGATAGAGCATCTATCGTTGACACAATTGAGGTCTCATCATCTTGTTTGGCTGCTTGCGGTGCCCGTCCTAGCCAGGCCTAATGCTTTCTAAAGTGCTCTCAGTTTTTATATTCTTTTGTTGGTGCATTTATATACACTAGTGGCTACCTATGATGCCCAGTGTATGTAATCCGTGGTCATGTTGCGCTTTATTATCACTGGTGGCGAACTTTGATGCCAAGTGGATGTAATATGCCGTAATTTGTTTATGGCATAGTTTAGGTTTATTCTGGGTTGGTATGCTGTAATTTATGCTGGAAGGTTCAATGGATCTCAATGTTGTCGGTCTTCAGGCCGGCCCGTTACTCATATGGGCTAAAACATGGGCCTATAATCATCTTGGGCCATTAGCAGGTCTAAACGTATTGTAGTTTTCCGCCTTTAACAGGTCGAGTAAAGTTCTGGACAGCTGGGCCAGAGAATGCCATGGGCTTTTAACAGGCTAAAACTAGATTGGGCTAGCGTTGAGCCGAAAAACTCGCGGGCCAATACAGTCCGAAACTGCCTAAGGCCCATGTTTCGCCCAAATAGGACAAGCCGTTAACAGGCCAAAATATATCTCGGGCCCTGTTTGGCCCAATAAAATTATGGGCTTTAAGCAGGCTGGTATCAACATGGGCCATAGGCCCAACAGTGTCAAGGGCCATAATCAGATGGGTTGTAAGCAGGCCGGATTCAACGCGGGCTGTAATTAGGCCCAACTGTTACACGGGCCATTAACAAGCCAATAGCCCTGTTGGGCTGAAATTTATCCACAAAGACTATGGGCCGTTAAGAGGCCTAAAGTTAGTTCGGACAAGAAATAGCTCAGTTTCTACATGGGCTGTTAAATGGCCTAAACTTAAACCGGGTCGACAACGTCTGAGATGCACCACAGGCTGCTAATAGGCCGAAACTATTATCGGGCCAAACTAGTAAACGGGCATTTAACAGGCTGAAATACAAAGTTGGCTTAGAATGGGCCCAAAAGAACAGTGGACTATTAACGGGCCTGATACAATATGGGTCATAATTTGACCCCGAACACGACAGGCTATGAATGGGCCTGATCTGACATGGGCCTTAATTTGACCCAAAACATGGCAGGCTGTTAATGGGCCAGCCCACTTGTGTCTGAAAAAATATGGTGGGCCTTTAGCTGGGCCGGCCTTTTTACCTTAAATGGGCCACTGTTGGGCTGTGCCACATGTTGACATACCATAGGCGTCTTCCGTCCATTGTAGGGATGACATCTGTCCCAACGATGAGCTGACACGTGCATTATCCGACGAATGAGAATTTTAACATGGAAAATCCCCATTGGTCGGGGCTATTAAGGGCTTATCGGATCCAAAACGGAACCCGATAGCTTAACGGCGACCTGTTACGGTGGATGCCACATGTCGATCACCCTTGACGAAAGCACTTCTATGACGCGCGATTTATCATTATGGAAGTGGACACTTCCATGATGATAATTTTGGTAATGTCATGAAACATTTCTACAACAGCAACTGTATGACTATCTTGATTCTGTCATAAAATCGTCATGGATGTACATGCATGAAAGAAAACCTGACCTATTGTGACAAACACGTATCATCATGGAAGTGTATTTTTTTGTAGTCTCATCGCGTACTCGGCTGCTGATTGGGTTGGCTGGCCTGATACTCGCTGGTCCACTTCCGGTTATTGGGTATATCTCGGTGACAACCTTTGTCCTGGTCCCCAAATGCAAGGCTACAGTCTCTCGCTCCAGTGACGAAGCCAACTATCGTGTCGTGGCTCACGCTGTGGCTGAATGTTCTTGGCTTTGTCAACTTCTGCATGAGCTTCATCGCCCCCTCCACACCACCACTCTCGTCTTTTGTGAAAATGCCAGCGCTATCTACATGGCTTGCAACCCAGTTCAGCATCGTGAAAAGGTGTCTCTCGGTCTGATTCGGGTTCTTCATGTGCCATCTTCACATCAGTTTCCTGATATTATGACAAAGAGTCTACCGTCCAGCTATTCATGGACTTTCCATACATTCTATGTGTCCGTCCATCCGATGCATTGACTGCGGGGGGATGTTAAAGTACATACCTTGTATAGCTATATCATACCTCCGTATCTTCCTAATTATACTCACTTGTAGATTGATATGAGGAGGTATGTTCGTTGGCTTCCAAGGCTCCATGTAATCGTGATATAAATATAGAGCTGATCGCCCCGGTTGAGTGGCTTTTTCCCTCATCTCTCTTGCTCGTTTATAAAATGCAAAACATTCAGTTTATGACTGGTGACTGAGATGAACAACCCAGATTCTCCAAAGTTACAACATTTATATTGAACCAAGTCTTAAGCTGTCACTACATTCCCCTCTTAAGACTTGGGGGCTACATGTAATATGGATATAAGGGAGGTACACCTTCAAGTTCTCAGTTTTGAGCAAACCGGTTGTCGTGTCAAAACCGGCGGATCTCGGGTAGGGGGTCCCGAACTGTGCGTCTAGGTGGATGGTAATAGGAGACAAGGGACACGATGTTTTTACCCAGGTTCGGGCCCTCTCGATGGAGGTAAAACCCTACTCCTGCTTGATTAATATGGATGATATGGGTAGTACAAGAGTAGATCTACCACGAGATCAAGGAGGCTAAACCCTAGAAGCTAGCCTATGGTATGATTGTTTGTATATGATCTATCGACTAGCCTGGCCTTGGTTTATATAATGCACCAGAGGCCTAGGATAACAAGAGTTCTAGCCGAATACGCCGGTGGGGAGGAGTCCTTGTCTTGATCGCCAAGTCTTGTGGAATCTTCCTTGTATGTGGCAGTTGTCCGAACTGGCCCATGAGTATATGGCCATGGGGGTCCTCGGCCCAATCTAACAGATCAGGAGATGACATGGTGAGCACCCCCTAGTCCAGGACACCGTCACCGGGTATCATATTCTTTGTTGAGAAATTTGCAAAGTTTATCTCCTCCAAGCTATTCATAGAAAGGCCCGGAAAACCGACTCAACAATTTGAAGCTATAATTACAAAAGCAAGCACCATGTCATCAAAAGGTGCTAACTCGAGCTTGGGGTTACAGTTGATACATATATTGGAGTTGAAATAAAATTCAGATTGACCCGGGCTGGGAAAACCCAACCTGGGAGGATCCTTCCTATAAGGACTTGGTCTGAAGAAACCAAGGACAACAAATTACATGAACTACTGTTAGCAACAATCATGACCCATTGTCAGGAACAATCATGGCCCGGCATCATCAATCTCTGTAACTCGGCAACTTCGACGATCGCAACTCGACAAGCTCTACATCCTCAAGCTGACTGATTATCAGACGGATATCTTAAGTCCAATTTTTTTATCAAGCCGACGTATTCAAAGCCGGCTCAGTATCATAAGGATATCTTAAGTCCAATAATTTTGTCGAACCAGAGCATTGAAAGCCGACTCAAATGGATTATTTTTCCCCCAATATTTTTCTACAAGAAACCAGCGTCATATAGTTGATTTTGAAGCCGTCCCAATGATGTAACAAAGAGACTCAGACTTTCCAAGAGGAATTCCATTGATGAAGCGCTTGAATTTTTGCATTGACAAAGTTTGACATATCTGCTAAAAAAAGTTTAGTTATGAGATCATGGACATGTATCAAGGTGGTTGAGATGATGTCATGATATGGAGTAACTCAATAATTTCTATGTGTGGAAAATTTGCACGACCTGACAAAGATTGACTCGGTCGGGTGTCTTCAAAGAAGGAAATGACAAGGACTGTAGGATGAACATACGTTGGTCCAGAAGAACCCTCGACCCGGTGCATAACCTATCAAATTTGTTCTTGTGTTATTTTTCAGGATAAGTTTAACATGGATAAATCCAAATTAAACTAGGGCTAACGTTGGGGATATTCCCCATGGTTTGACCTGGCCAGGAGGTGTAACCTGACTTAACGGGTCGACCTGGACGACAAGGACTAAAGGCCCAGTGTGCAACCAAGTAGAAAGCCAGCTCACGAAGAGGCTGGAGGCCGGCTCATGGAGAAGGCCCAGACTGGGTAAACCCAGCCAGGAAGATCACGACCCGGCCGACGAACCTTGCCAGGAGAAGACCCGAACTAGACTCCGGCTTGAAATAGAAAGGAGACTAGTTGTAATCCTACTAGGACTCTACATGAAGGCGCCCCTTCAACTTATATAAGGAAGGGCAACGCACCCCAAAGGGTGGTAGACAGACAAGTATTAGACAAGATCAAAGTAGATGCTCTCGAGATGATAGGTAGCAAAATAGCACCATTGTAATCAAGATCATCACCATCATCAATATCAATTAAGCAGGATGTAGGCTTTTTCCAACATCACGAGGGGCCGAACCTGGGTAAAACTTGTGTCTCTCAACTCCAACCAACCCCGTTCAAGCTACCACCTAGGTGCGATGGCCTCACCACTAAGTCATTTCACAAGGACATATTGCCGTGACAAAACTACGATAAGCAGGCTCAAGGTATAGGCTAAAAAAGCACCATGCTATCAAATTTACTTTGCGTATTGTTTTATGATATAATGCTAATACCTGAGCCTTTGGTTTTGATAGCTGTAGTGACAGAGCTTGAGGCTCTTAAGGTTGAGCTAAGTAGAGCTCGGCGTGAGGCGGAGCAGCAAAGGCTGCAGCAGCTCGGGCCGAGAAGGAGCTAGCCGAAGAAAGGGTAACTCGGGGAAACGACTAGGCCCGGGTCATCAAGGTCAAGGAAACCCTTAAAGGCATGTAAATTGATCACGACGCCTTTCAGGTAGATGAGAAGAAGGTGACCACAGAGCTCAAGAGCCTGGCATACGCTGAGGTCCAGACCCAGGCCCGGGCGGACCGCAAAGTGCTGCAGCAAGTGAAGCAAATCGTTGTTGGTAAGCCGTTTTTTGCATCAGTGTATTTTTTGCCGCAAGGGGTTCATTGAGCTCACCCAAGTATGGCGATCCGCAGAGGCTTTCAGGGACCTCATGAGGAGCGCTTCAGACGTCGGCCGCTACTTCGGTGCTCAAGAGGTCCATGCCACGGAGAAGGCGTTCTAGAATCTGTTCCAGGCACCATCGTACCCAGAGCTGCTCAATAACCAAATGAAGCTACTCATGGAGCTTTTTCGGATGGTGAAGCCGGCACTGCAAGATCTTTACGTCTAGCTCTGGCCCGCGGCAGCGCTGCATAGCATCTTCTTCAGTCCACAGGCCCACCTGCGAGAGGTCGGCCCTCAGGTGAATCACTGGAGGGCATCCAATGGGCGTATGCTTGCATGGCGACTAACTATCGGCGTATTGATGTGACGCTCATGGCCTCGGGCCCCCTGAAGGGAAGAATCAGACCGTGGAGTAGTACTTGATTGGGGTGATGGAGGGAGCTCAGATCACTGAGGAGCGGTGTCCCAAGGACACATTATACTTCGGAATGACAAAGTTAGCATGATGTAAAGACATGCTTTTTGTTTGGTAATAAATGTGGCTTTATGTTCCAATGTACGAGCGTATATATTTATTTGCCCTTATATTTTTACTCTTGTGTGACCGAATTGGCTTTAGAGGCAAGCACAGGATACAAAGGGTGTTTCATGTGCAGTTTCAACCCTTAGCCGATGTCTTGGTTCCCAAAGGCGGTCCACGCATATGAAATGAAGTAATCCGACTATTTTGGTTTCATAGCTTTCACTTAGTCTTTAAGATCTTAACTGTGGGTACTAGCGAATAGCCCCTGATGTGTGAAGTGTTCTGCAACTGGTCGGGGTTTAAGCCGCTATTCACTTCTGCCTATTTGAAGAAAAGCCCCTCGTTTTACGTGGATGATCTGCAACGAACCTTTGTTTGACACTGTCTTCCCATTGCCGAATAGTTTACGCTTACAAGGACAGTTAGTTTTCGCCTTTCTCCACTGAGTCGCTGATACAATTGAAATGTCGGCGCAGTCGTAGTGGTTCTCCCTTTACACTCTTAGCCGAATGGGTCATGAGCGTTAGAGGCAAGCACAGGAGCCGGGAAACCCAACTATTGATACTACTACAACTGGCAAGATACAGATTTCTAGAAAAGCACATAGCAACATGATACTACTACAACTTCGATTCATTCACGCCAGACCACATAACCACCTCATACGACTGGCAAGATAGAGATGTCTAGAGATGCAAGGTGGCACAATCTGGTGCAACCAATTAGTTAATCCATTGGACGCGGATGCTTGGATTTGCCTCCTATCATTCATTGGACGGAGGTAATTCAACGGATTGTATTCAAAGTTATTCATGCACTATATAGGGTGTCACCTCAATATATTCAAAGATCCTAGACATCTATGAGGTATCATCTCTTATTTTGAGCTTCTTTTTGTTGGGTTGAATCTTGCTCATGCTATGATTTTACCTATATTAGATTGAATCTTTTGGGAATCAATGAGATTTAATATGATGCATGTCTAGTATAAATTTGAAAGACACCCGAGGTGATGTCTAGCATCATTTATGGGGCTGCCTGAAGCAACATGGGCATGCTCAGTACATTAAGATTAAGGATACAACTATGAGGTGTTCTTAGTAATACATTTGAGGTCTCATCCCACTTTGATCTAACAAAAGATGGAACTTATGTGTGATTCTTTACCCCACTTTTTAGGGTATATCGTAAATTTTCATCAAGGCTCATTTAATTTATTCACATTGATTACCAAACCTAGTAAATAAACATATGATTTCTTACTAGGATGATGCATGCGAGTGAAATATCAAAACAGTAATTAGGTATAATTGTGTAACATCATAATTTGAATACAATGGTCTGGAATAAAGAAATAAATAGAAGGTGATATAGTATTCACCATGATTGGTGTTACAACATGTTTGACGTCAATCATTAAAACCGATGTAAATTTATAAATAGTAGTAACTTGGTAGAAGAAAGTCGCATGTTGCCTCCCTAATGATCACAAGTCTTAGGGTAACATTCGCACTTGGCACCCTTTAGTCTTTTAAACCTGTTCTGGCATTGTCCATCATCCCATCCATCTTTCACACAACTATCTCGACACATTCCATTTTGATCAGGATGGCATTTATTCCAATGGTTGTGATAGCACATGTTTTCGGTAGATGAAACCTCACCTATGGATAAATAGACAAGGTTAGGAGAAGTAATATGAATGAATGTGTCCAGCAATGTTGATATGTCATTGCACAGCATGAAACTTCGGCGAAATGCTGATACTATGGATAATTATACTTACTACATGTAGCCATAAGGCAGAAAAGAATCAAGCAACACATGGTTGTCTTCCTCCAGGCCTCCATGGTATAATGGCAGAATGTCGGTGATTTTTCTGAGAGAAGGCAAAGAATGTTGTGAAGATGGTGTGTGTTTTGGTTTCTATCATTCGGAGGTTCTTATAATCTCCGTGCCCTATAGATAGTATAAATAGTTAGGTCGTAAGGCCAAGAGGAAAGCAAGGAAGCAAAATTAACCAGAGGAATACAACTAAGTGAACTAAACTTGGCACACGTCTTACAACTTAAAATAAATAGTATATCTATCACCTATCTAAGTTTAGCTTGTTGAACTGAATCATTCCGCACATTGACAGGTGATAAGTGCATTACTATTTATATAGCATCCAAACTAAGATTGACGGTAAAGCACATTGGCTACAAAAGGGAACCAATGATATCTTCTTAATTTATCTATGTTTTTTGTTCTATTCATTCCATAATTCTATTAATTACAAAAATATTCAAATTTATTTGGACCAACATATTAATCAATTTTGTAGAGCTAGTTCATGTTTTCAATACTTATGCTTTAAGTGAAAATAGGTTTTTGGAGTTCCAGGGGAAGTCTGGAAAATTAGGAGGTTCAATTTAATAAAGGAAGGGAATCAAAAGTCCAAGGAACAAGGTCAGGAAGGACATTGGTGCATGGACACCCTGCCTAGGTTCTTATGCACACCCGGTTGGGGTTGATTTCTGATACCCTTGGTATATATACACCTCAAAAAACTTGGTCATATTTATCATATTTTTTTGTTTGGTGGCACTTCGCAACCCAAGGCCATCATATCTATAGTCATATTAAGGTAAGCTTCCTGAGCGAGGAAAGATCACTATCTTAGTTAACATTGATAATTGATGCTCTCATGGCAATATGTGAGGTGCCCATCAACAACATGAATCATTGTGTTCTCATAATAATCTGTTAGGTTATTCTTTATCTTTCATTTTTCCAAAAACAGGTAAAAAAACCCATGTTTTAACTTCTTCAGATGGCATTGACATTGTAGTCTTAACAACATGGCACCTCATAATGTTTCCGATACCATGTGATTGAGTGGGTTGGCTATAGGGGAGTCCATAACTGACCACAGGGAAATGTTTGCAATCATAAAACCATCCCACGTGATTTCTAAACCAAGAATCATATGAGAATATGGAGTCAATCACTGCCAATTCATTTCATTAAATTGCTTGTGATGGCATAACTATCTCTTGTTGTTTCTTCCCATATACCATTTGCGATGATACTAGTCATCACACACGTTACATGTCAGATGGAACGTGTGCATTGTACTGTCAATAGCACATGCAAAAGTTCAAAAAATCACTTTAATCTAGTTATGTATTGCACATGTTACATTCTAGGTGAACCGTGTGATTTAATATGTTCATAAAACATGTATTCTTTTAATAAATTGTGTGATTTGATGTAACCATAAATTTCTTCGTTGCATCAGAACCCAACAGACGCCTTGAGATGTAACACTCAGTGTACTCCTTTGGAAAGCACTAATCGGAAAGGCATTTAATTACACAACAATATTAAATGCTGCAACATGGCAAGGCGGTGAAACAGAAGTAAACTACTCTATCTAGTCATATTAAATGAGGTGGGAAATATTTAGATAGGATCCCTCAAAAATACCTCATGGCAATTAATGAGGATAATTAAGGTTCTTCCCTAAACTGTATTATAGGAGCTGCTAACCTGAAACTCAATGGTATATGTGAAAATAAAGTTAATTAGCTATGAGTTTAGTTGCAATCTACACATTTGTACTTTCCTAAACCATATATAAAATTTTGTGATCCAAAATGAACTTAATTAGTTACGAGTTTAGCAATTTTACAAGGGTATTTGAGCAATTTTAATTCAGACACCAAGTTAACATACATATATAAATGGCATTTTTAATCACAAAATTTTAATTCACAAAATTGTTGACATATGTGAAAATAACTTATTAAGAAACTTGACGAAATTCTAAGAAACTTACATATATAACATATTTTAATCGGACCAATGGTTTAAAAGTTATAACATATGCATAGAAATGGCATTTTTAAGAATGTATAAAATACAGAAATAACTAATATAAATAGCAAGACTAACACAACTGAGCATCAGATATTAAATCGCACCCATAGGCGGTGTGTTGGAGATATTACTATTGGGTGTAAACTGGCCAGGAGAGGCTGGGTTAACTTCATCAGTAGTTGGTTATGCTTGAAGCCCATGAAGACAGATGAGGATGTTGTGTAAGGCCCAGGGCCCAGGACCGTTTTAAGGCCTGCAGCTGTAAACCGGCTTTTGGTATGTAACTTGTATTGTAAGATAGAAGTAGTGGAGACCGAACCGGACACGCTTATGAGCCGGTCTCGGGACTCCTTAAACCGACGGGCGTCAACCCATGTATATAAGGGGACGACCCGGCGGCGGTTCAGGATAACAGACAACAACTCGAGACTTAGGCGAAGCAAATTCGCTCCCTGGTCATCAAAACCCCATAAATTCCATCACAAATAGACGTAGGCTTTTACCTTCATCGAAGGGGCCGAACTAGTATAAACTCTCTTGCGTCCCTTGTCCGCTTTAACCCCTTCAAGCTAACCCATAGCGATGGTTCCACGACTAAGCCCTTTCAAGAGGACATCTGCCGTGACAAAACCACGATAGTTGGCGCCCACCGTGGGGCTATCACACGATGGTCTCAAGTTCTTGGAGGGCAACTTTGAAGGACTCCAGGGTTACGCCGTGGGCCAGATGACCAAGAGTCGTCGTGGCAAGCTCTACATCGACGATGCAGGATGGGGCCCCGAGGCCGGCTCAATTTTAGCGTATACATTCACTCATTTTGCTCCGTATGTAGTCCTCATTCGAATATCTAAGAGACTTATATTTAAGAACGGAGGGAGTAGTACAATATGTTCCTTGTGAGGAGGTGGAGCAGGGACATTTGCAGTCGACAGGCCTATTGGGTAGCTTCAGATGGATGCTTACAACAATTCTAGATGGTCTGCCATAATATCCGGGAAATGTTGGGAGCTATATCGTCTTTGATAGTCTAGACTAATAGTAATAGTATTGTGCCTTCAGTTGAATAGAGCTGCCTCTTTTAGGGCTGAAGCCTTTCCGAACCCTTTCTTGTTGTACCGGTAATACAAGCCCATATAGTCCAGCTAGTTCCACTTTCCTGATTTTACTGTTGATGCTTAGGGTTTTCCCCTTTTATCTACTCTACTATGATCTGTGTAGGTACTTTCTGTCGTACTAGCAGTACTCCACCCTTCAAGCTAAACGACACAACAATCATAATCCCAAAGCTTAGTTGTTTAGATATGATTGTGATATGATACTGATATTAGTTAACATACACATTTAGTTGGTTAGCTAAAGATCCCACTTGAGTTTCCAAATGCATGTCACGACATATAGAGAGACAACAGAATTGCATTTCTTTGTCACTTGTTCATTGTACTTTCTTGTCCATACCATATCTTAGTTATTATTTTAAAGCAAACATCAGTTGCTAACTACCCTTTGCGCGGTTTGGAGCTTCAGATCTGCCATCCCACTGCCATGTCAACACTATACACATCATGCTTGCGGTTTCTCCATTTTATGATGACCATGATCAGCCTACGTGGTTCGTGTCGTAATAGCACTGCTCCACCCATCGATCTAAACAAGCTTAGTTGTACAAATTCAAATCTGATATTATGCTGATATTAGTAAAACTGAGACATGTTTAATTGGTTAGCTAAATGTTCCTACTTCAATTTCGAAATGCACGTGTGCCTCATATGGAGAGACCGGAAGGAATTGTATTTCTCTGTGCGCTCTGGTTCATCATGGGTGGGACATACATTGTATAGAAAGACTTGTAATATCTTCAATCTGCATGCTGTTGTGCTCTTCTTAACATGATCCTCTTCTCTTCTTTAATAAGTATGTTACTTGTTGGGAAGAGTAGCAGAGACATTTGCGGTCGACTGGTCAGGTCGAGTTGTTCTCCCTTGCTATATTTTGAATCTATCAGGTCAAGTCGACTTGTTCTTCTTTACTATATGTTGAAGCTATCATATGCGAAGTATAATCACTTATGGAGCTCTCATATTTTGAGTAGTAGGCCACATTATATTAATGCACAGACCAAATTACAGCATGCATGGAATCTCTCAGAAGAATTGTAGAGATAGCACAAAGGGGTTTACAGGGAGGCAGTACTGGATTAGAATCACTTGTCCATTACAAAGATAATCTCACTTGTTTTTATGTTTTCATGAATGTCAGGTATTGAACATGATCAAAATGAATATGAGAATGGGCGCACGAGAGGAATATTGCAGAACAGTCCACTGGCTAACAAACATGGCATGGTGGAGGATGGCCTATCCTATTCACCCATCAAGGTGCTTGCTCTAACTTGGCAAGGTTGTATTGGTCGCACATATTTTGCGTATGACCTCTTGCACTACTTCTACTTGGTTACACCACCATCTGCTTAGTTTAAGCATCATATACGAGTATATGCCATACCTATCCATTTTTTGTACCTATTCCATGTGTCATCATACTATGTTTTTCCAGTAAAATGTTGTTCTTTCGTAATAGATGTCCAAAAGGAAGAGGGTGAGTGCAGATCCTCAAGGAGTACAAACTAGGTATTTGGAAAAAGGTAGTGATACCTGCTAAATGAGATAGTTCAGCAGCCACAGAAAACACAGGCCCAACTGTACCACACTTTACCCCTACTCCACTGGACAAACCCCTATTAGAACTACAGAGAGCCCAGCGTCAGGTACTGTCTATGATATCAATTCAAAATTTGAACTCCTAAATTTCTACATGTGCCTTACCTTCTCTCTTGTATGAAAACTAATTTCAGATGAATCTCCTTGCTCAAAGGATCATAGGATCTCACAACAATACTGGTCACTGCATTGCTCTTGTCAGTACCTCTTGCCCTTTGTCAGCATACTTACACTCATTGTTGTTTGATTATGTAGCATCACTGTAAATGTTCGCTTCTTTATCCTCCCTTTGCTCGAAATTATAAGATCTATATTTACTCTTAGATAAAGGTAGAATTAACACAATGGTTATGAAGTTTTGGATTGGTCATGTAAGTACCTGTTGTCATGTACTACCTCTGTATCGAATTAATTGTTGATCAATTGGATGTATTTAGAACTTAATAGTGCTAGATACATCCATTTGAGCTACAAGTAATAACGGACGGCGGTGGTATTACTGTAGTTGCATTGCGAGATAGTTGATTGTCTAGCATTACTCTACATCTTATTTTCCCTACCCTGCACTTTCTCCAAATTATCAGATCTACATTTACTCTTACCAAAATGTTGAATAAAGCCAGTGCTACTGCACACGTTGATGCCTGCATTCCTCTTGTTAGTACCTTTTGCCTTGTAACGTTGTACTTAATTAATTGCTATTTGATTATGTATCATCACTCTGCACCTGAGCTTCATTATCCTCTATTTCTTCCAATATTATTTGATCTATATTCAGTCTTTGCAAAATGTAGAGTAATGGCAACGCTTATAAAGATGTTTCTTTGGGGAATTTATTGAATTATCCTTCCATCAACATGGAGAGGGGCTTTGTCCAGCCCGTGTTAACATGTAATGTAAGTTCATCCTTCTCAATCCTTCAAACTTTGTTTTAGTACAGATTTGGATAGGCATCATTTCCTCCACTGTTGTTTACTTTGGTGTTTACATCTGATTGGATGTTTGCAACAACTACCAGTTTTAAATTGTATTTTTTTTGACTGGAAACTGTGAGGCAACAGCCCCACAGCACTTTATTAAAACCCAACCACCAAGCATAACAAAAGGTTCTGTACAGGAAATGTAACTAAAGGAAAAGAAAAACTACTTACCTACTGAGCTATTAACAGCGTATGCACAAATATATACATGGATACATACAACCAATTAAGGCAAAGAATTAACCCAAGCTAACAGCAGCGGCCTAATAGAAGACTTGAATCTGTGAGAGTGCAGGGTAGCATCATGAATGAAATTTCTCTTCCAAGCAGCAATAGATGGCCTTTCATGTCTGAATATTCTGCCATTTCGAAGGAGCCAAATATTCCAAGCTTCTAGATAAACAACCTCCCGGAAGAAAGGTTTGCCAATGCTTTTCCTTGCAGCAAATAAACATTGGGCTGGTGTTAAACCAGCTAACCATTGAATGCCCAAGTAGTTCCATACTCTTGTGCTGAATTGGCATGTAAAGAAGAGATGATCCCTATCTTCATGGGCATGGGAGAAGCATAACAAGCAGGTGTTATCATCCTGAGTGGATCTCCAGTGCCTTCTCACTAGCATGTCTCTTGTATTGAGTCGATCATTTAGCATCAACCATGCGAAACCTTTATCTTCATTGTCACCTTACTTTCCCAAATCCACCTGGTTGGAGTATCTGTGGCCATATGAGAATGCATTACACTGTAATAACTCTTAGCAGAGAAAACCCCTTTACCAGGTGTCCATGACCAGTAATCTGGTATCTGTGTATCAGCATGAAGATCAAAAAGACCAGACTGGACAACATTCAGTTCATCCATTGCTTCTAGCGACAAGGGCAGATGGAAAAGATCAGCCATATTAGGTGTGCTGAGAACCTCTCGTACCGACACCTTGTCATCAATGACAAAAGAGAATAGTCTCTGAAATCTCTCTCTGAGGGGAGTAGATAAGCCGAGGAACACCCAAGCATCATACCAAAAAAGAACAGAGTCCCCCATGTTGATGATTACCTCTGAGTAGAGTCTGAAAACATCATTAAGCTTAAGGATATCTCTCCACCAGTAAGAACCACATGAAACTGTGCCATGAGGAACAACACCATCATAATAAGTGTTCCAGATGAGAGTAACCCGTGGAATATCTGCTTTGTTATAAAACTTGGATAGGTGCTTGGACAAAAGAGCTCTGTTTTGGATACTGAGATTAAGTATCCCCATGCCACCTTTATCTTTGGGTCTGCACACAAGTGGCCAAGCTGCAAGTGATTGCCTAGGAGTATCAGAATTTCCTCTCCATAAACATTACCTCATAATCCTTTCAAGTTGCTTTATAATGCCAGCTGGCAAACTTAAACTGCAAAGAAAGTAAATAGGCAAAGAGGACAATACCGACTGGAGGAGTTGTAACCGAGCACCCTGATTGAGAAGACTTGAACTGGCAGATAACCTTCTTTCAACCCTATCAACCACAGGAAACAAGTCTTGCATTTTGGGTTTAGTTGTTCCCACAGGAAGCCCTAGATAAGTAAAGGGGAGGGTTCCAACTTGGCAGCCGAAAACAGCAGCCAACCGGGCAGTTTCTGCGTCATCCACATTAATAGGCAAAATGCAAGATTTATGGAAGTTTACTCGAAGACCTGTGGAGGCATGGAAATCTTGAAGCATTTCCTTCAGAGCTAAAAGCTTCGAATCCACCGTAGGTACAATGAGAAGAGTGTCATTAGCATATTGCACTATAGGGAACTCTGGATCATGTGATTCAATAGGTAGGGAGAGAACACCAGATCTGAGCATATGATTGACCAGGGTTTGCAACAGGTCAGCTGCAAGGACAAACAAAAGGGGTGACAGTGGATCACCTTGCCGTACTCCCCTTTTACAGCTAAATTGCTTTCCGGGCACCCCGTTTAAAATGACAGAGGAAGTACCCGAGGACAGTAGCTCTCTTATCCAACCAATCCATTTGCTATCAAATCCTTTGTGATACAAAAGTCGGAGAATTAGATCATGTTCAACAGTATCGAAGGCTTTGGCGAAATCCAACTTGAGAATCAAAATGGGTTTCTTGGATTGGTGACACTGGTGGATATATTCTAAAGTCCAAGCAATACAATCATGTATAGATCTACACTTAAGGAACCCATATTGATTTTTGTGAATGCACTTTAGGATCACCCCCTGTAATCTGTTGGCCAACAGCTTCGTCAAAAACTTCAGGCAAGTGTTGGTCAAGGAAATAGGTCTGAAGTCATTAGGACTTTCAGGTGAAAGTTTTTTTGGAATTAGGGTGATTAAAGACCCATTGATGCTACTAATAGTGATCTTGCCATCATAGAAATCTTGAAATAACTGCAAGAAGTCATCCTTAATGATGTGCCAACAACGTTTCACAAACAAACCAGTAAAACCATCAGGGCCTGGTGCCCTGTCAGTAGGCAGAGATTTTAGCACTTCATTTATTTCCTCTTCAGAAAAGGGAGCACATAAGCTATCCAGATTATTCACTCGTTCAATCAGTGAGGCTAAGTCAAACTTCATATCAATCTCTTCAGAAACACCCATTCTGTCCTTGAATGTACCCCATAACATACCAGCCATCTGCTGGTGATCAGAGACAACAGTACCGTCTTCATTCTGCAGAGAGGAAATTGAGTTTCTCCGAAAACGTTCAGTTGCCATTGCTCGGAAAAACTTAGAGTTTTCTTCCCCAACTTTTATCCACCGAACGGTACACCTCTGTTTCCAGTATAAAAACTGTAGATGGAGAATTTCCTCAATATGAAGTTTCACTATTTTCCTGAAATTAAATTCAGGTCTCGTTAAAGGCCTTAACTCCTAAAGATCATCAAAAAATATTACCACCTTGTTACACGCTACAATGGCTTTCTTGAGTTTAGAGAGGCTGATGTACCAATGTTTAAGAGCATTCCGAAGCCTTTTGAACTTTTCTATCAAACGAGTTGCAGAATTTGTTGTCTTGGTTGGTGCACTCCATGATTGTTCCACATAGTCAAAGAAACCTGGCAGATCTACCCAATAGTTTTCAAACCGAAAAATCTTGGACTTGGGGATAGTTGTTGCAATGGAGACAACACAAGGTACATGGTCCGAGGCTGTTCTTGCTAAAGGAAAGACCATGGTGTTAGGATACTCATTAATCCAAGTGGAGGAAGTAAAAAACCAGTCCAATTGCTCCAGCAACGGGTTTTCTTGCATGTTAGACCATGTGTATGATCTTCCTTTTAAAGGTAACTCAGCAAGACCAAGGTGGCCGATGACCTCATTGAAGAGGAAGATATCATTTATGTCTCCTCCTGGCAAGTTTCTATCTTGTAGTTGTAAAAACATGTTTCTTATGCAGGACAGATCCATTTATTTATTTATATAATTGCGAAACCTGATACTTGTGTTCTTGTTTCTCTTTCAAAGTCGTATCTCTTATGCCAGGTAGAACTTTAGGGAAGATAGTGAGCCAAACCATCTTGAAGAGAGCGAGATGACCCCAAGGTCCTGTCTTGATGAATACTGTGAGTTGAAGCTACTCACAAGCCGCTGTGAGACAACCTCTGTGCAGTCGCTGCCTCAATCAGTTCAACTGCTTCAGTCTCAACTTAAAGCGGAAAGACTTGCTTCAGCTTAGCACCAACTTGATGTCAATGATGCAATGAAGATCTCAGAGGACTGCCTTGCGAGCTTTGGTGGTATACAACTAGGGATAGAGCATCTATCGTTGACACAATTGAGGTCTCATCATCTTGTTTGGCTGCTTGCGGTGCCTGTCCTAGCCAGGCCTAATGCTTTCTAAAGTGCTCTCAGTTTTTATATTCCTTTGTTGGGCATTTATATACACTAGTGGCTACCTATGATGCCCAGTGTATGTAATCCGTGGTCACGTTGCGCTTTATTATCACTGGTGGCGAATAATATGTCGTAATTTGTTTATGGCATAGTTTAGGTTTATTCTGGGTTGGTATGCTGTAATTTATGCTGGAAGGTTTAATGGATCTCAATGTTGTCGGTCTTCAGGCCGGCCCGTTACTCATATGGGCTAAAACATGGGCCTATAATCATCTTGGGCCATTAGCATGTCTAAACGTATTGTAGTTTTCCGCCTTTAACAGGTCGAGTAAAGTTCTGGCCAGCTGGGCCAGAGAATGCCATGGGCTTTTAACAGGCTAAAACTAGATTGGGCTAGCGTTGAGCCGAAAAACTCGCGGGCCAATACAGTCCGAAACTGCCTAAGGCCCATGTTTCGCCCAAATAGGACAAGCCGTTAACAGGCCAAAATATATCTCGGGCCCTGTTTGGCCCAATAAAATTATGGGCTTTAAGCAGGCTGGTATCAACATGGGCCATAGGCCCAACAGTGTCAAGGGCCATAATCAGATGGGTTGTAAGCAGGCCGGATTCAACGCGGGCTGTAATTAGGCCCAACTGTTACACGGGCCATTAACAGGCCAATAGCCCTGTTGGGCTGAAATTTATCCACAAAGACTATGGGCCGTTAAGAGGCCTAAAGTTAGTTCGGACAAGAAATAGCTCAGTTTCTGCATGGGCTGTTAAATGGCCTAAACTTAAACCGGGTCGACAACGTCTGAGATGCACCACAGGCTGCTAATAGGCCGAAACTATTATCGGGCCAAACTAGTAAACGGGCATTTAACAGGCTGAAATACAAAGTTGGCTTAGAATGGGCCCAAAAGAACAGTGGACTATTAACGGGCCTGATACAATATGGGTCATAATTTGACCCCGAACATGACAGGCTATGAATGGGCCTGATCTGATATGGGCCTTAATTTGACCCAAAACATGGCAGGCTGTTAATGGGCCAGCCCACTTGTGTCTAAAAAAATATGGTGGGCCTTTAGCTGGGCCGGCCTTTTTACCTTAAATGGGCCACTGTTGGGCTGTGCCACATGTTGACATACCATAGGCGTCTTCTGTCCATTGTAGGGATGACATCTGTCCCAACGATGAGCTGACACGTGCATTATCCGACGAATGAGAATTTTACACATGGAAAATCCCCATTGGTCGGGGCTATTAAGGGCTTATCGGATCCAAAACGGAACCCGATAGCTTAACGGCGACCCGTTATGGTGGATGCCACATGTCGATCACCCTTGACGAAAGCACTTCTATGACGCGCGATTTATCATCATGGAAGTGGACACTTCCATGATGATAATTTTGGTAATGTCATGAAACATTTCTACAACAGCAACTGTATGACTATCTTGATTCTGTCATAAAATCGTCATGGATGTACATGCATGAAAGAAAACCTGACCTATTGTGACAAACACGTATCATCACGGAAGTGTATTTTTTTTGTAGTCTCATCGCGTACTCGGCCGCTGATTGGGCTGGCTGCCCTGATACTCGCTGGTCCACTTCCGGTTATTGGGTATATCTCGGTGACAACCTTTGTCCTGGTCCCCAAATGCAAGGCTACAGTCTCTCGCTCCAGTGACGAAGCCAACTATCGTGTCGTGGCTCACGCTGTGGCTGAATGTTCTTGGCTTTGTCAACTTCTGCATGAGCTTCATCGCCCCTCCACACCGCCACTCTCGTCTTTTGTGAAAATGCCAGCGCTATCTACATGGCTTGCAACCCGGTTCAGTATCGTGAAAAGGTGTCTCTCGGTCTGATTCAGGTTCTTCATGTGCCATCTTCGCATCAGTTTCCTGATATTATGACAAAGAGTCTACCGTCCAGCTATTCATGGACTTTCCATACATTCTATGCGTCCGTCCATCCGATGCATTGACTGCGGGGGGATGTTAAAGTACATACCTTGTATAGCTATATCATACCTCCGTATCTTCCTAATTATACTCGCTTGTAGATTGATATGAGGAGGTATGTTCGTTGGCTTCCAAGGCTCCATGTAATCATGATATAAATATAGAGCTGATCGCCCCGATTGAGTGGCTTCTTCCCTCATCTCTCTTGCTCGTTTATAAAATGCAAAACATTCAGTTTATGACTGGTGACTGAGATGAACAACCCATATTTCTCCAAAGTTACAACATTTATATTGAACCAAGTCTTAAGCTGTCACTACATTCCCGTCTTAAGACTTGGGGGCTACATGTAATATGGATATAAGGGAGGTACACCTTCAAGTTCTCAGTTTTGAGCAAACCGGGTGTCGGTGTCAAAACCGGCGGATCTCGGGTAGGGGGTCCCGAACTGTGCGTCTAGGCGGATGGTAATAGGAGACAAGGGACACGATGTTTTTACCCAGGTTCGGGCCCTCTCGATGGAGGTAAAACCCTACTCCATCTTGATTAATATTGATGATATGGGTAGTACAAGAGTAGATCTACCACGCGATCAAGGAGGCTAAACCCTAGAAGCTAGCCTATGGTATGATTGTTTGTATATGATCTATCAACTAGCCTAGCCTCGGTTTATATAATGCACCAGAGGCCTAGGATAACAAGAGTCCTAGCCAAATACGCCAGTGGGGAGGAGTCCTTGTCTTGATCGCCAAGTCTTGTGGAATCTTCCTTGTATGTGGCAGCTGTCCGAACTGGCCCATGATTATACGGCCATGGGGATCCCCGGCCCAATCTAACAGATCAGGAGATGACATGGTGAGCACCCCCTAGTCCAGGACACCGTCACCGGGTATCATATTCTTTGTTGAGAAATTTGCAAAGTTTATCTCCTCCATGCTATTCATAGAAAGGCCCGGAAAACCGACTCAATAATCTGAAGCTATAATTACAAAAGCAAGCACCAAGTCATCACAAGGTGCTAACTCGAGCTTGGGGTTACAGTTGATACATATATTGGAGTTGAAATAAAATTCAGATTGACCCGCGCTGGGAAAACCCTACCTGGGAGGATCCTTCCTATAAGGATTTGGTCTGAAGAAACCAAGGGCAACAAATTACATGAACTACTGTTAGCAACAATCATGACACATTGTCAGGAACAATCATGACCCGGCATCATCAATCTCTGGAACTCGGCAACTTCGACGATCGCAACTCAACAAGCTCTACATCCTCAAGCTGACTGATTATCAGACGGATATCTTAAGTCCAATTTTTTTTTCAAGCCGACGTATTCAAAGCCGGCTCAGTATCATAAGGATATCTTAAGTCCAATAATTTTGTCGAACCAGAGCATTGGAAGCCGACTCAAATGGATTATTTTTTCCCCAATATTTTTCTGCAAGAAACCAACGTCATATAGTTGATTTTGAAGCCGTCCCAGTGATGTAACTAAGAGACTCAGACTTTCCAAGAGGAATTCCATTGAATGAAGTGCTTGAATTTTTGCATTGACAAAGTTTGACATATCTGCTAAAAAAAGATTAGTTATGAGATCATGGACATGTATCAAGGTGGTTGAGATGATGTCATGATATGGAGTAACTCAATAATTTCTATGTGTGGAAAATTTGCACGACCTGACAAAGATTGACTCGGTCGGGTGTCTTCAAAGAAGGAAATGACAAGGACTGTAGGATGAACATACATTGGTCCAGAAGAACCCTCGACCCGGTGCATAACCTATCAAATTTGTTCTTGTGTTATTTT
Organism: Triticum dicoccoides; assembly: GCF_002162155.2. Taxonomy (NCBI): domain Eukaryota; kingdom Viridiplantae; phylum Streptophyta; class Magnoliopsida; order Poales; family Poaceae; genus Triticum; species Triticum dicoccoides. The sequence continues at coordinate 5,668,970 of NC_041384.1, read as the reverse complement.
TCAGGATAAGTTTAACATGGATAAATCCAAATTAAACTAGAGCTAATGTTGGGGATATTCCCCATGGTTTGACCTGGCCAGGAGGTGTAACCCGGCCCATCACTTGGCGGCCCATGAGTCACCTGACTTAACGGGTCAACCTGGACGACAAGGACCAAAGGCCTAGTGTGCAACCAAGTAGAAAGCCAGCTCGCGAAGAGGCTGGAGGCCGGCTCATGGAGAAGGCCCAGACTGGGTAAACCCAGCCAGGAAGATCACGACCCGGCCGACAAACCTTGCCAGGAGAAGACCCGAACTAGACTCTGGCTTGAAATAGAAAGGAGACTAGTTGTAATCCTACTAGGACTCTACATGAAGGCGCCCCTTCAACTTATATAAGGAAGGGCAACGCACCCCAAAGGGGGGTAGACAGACAAGTATTAGACAAGATCAAAGTAGATGCTCTCGAGATGAGAGGTAGCAAAATAGCACCATTGTAATCAAGATCATCACCATCATCAATATCAATTAAGCAGGATGTAGGCTTTTTCCAACATCACGAGGGCCGAACCTGGGTAAAACTTGTGTCTCTCAATTCCAACCAACCCCGTTCAAGCTACCACCTAGGTGCGATGGCCTCACCACTAAGTCATTTCACAAGGACATATTGCCGTGACAAAACTACGATAAGCAGGCTCAAGGTATAGGCTAAAAAAGCACCATGCTATCAAATTTACTTTGCGTGTTGTTTTATGATATAATGCTAATACCTGAGCCTTTGGTTTTGGTAGCCGTAGTGACAGAGCTTGAGGCTCTTAAGGTTGAGCTAAGTAGAGCTCGGCGTGAGGCGGAGCAGCAAAGGCTGCAGCCGCTCGGGCCGAGAAGGAGCTAGCCGAAGAAAGGGTAACTCGGGGAAAGGACCAGGCCCGGGTCATCAAGGTCAAGGACACCCAGAAAGTCTTGTACATTGATCACGACGCCTTTCAGGTAGAGGAGAAGAAGGTGACCATGGAGCTCAAGAACCTGAGCCTGGCATACGCTGAGGTCCAGACCCAGGCCCGGGCGGACCGCAAAGTGCTGCAGCAAGTGAAGCAAATCGTTGTTGGTAAGCCATTTTTTGCATCAGTGTATTTTTTGCTGCAAGGGGTTCATTGAGCTCACCCAATTATGGCGATCCGCAGAGGCTTTCAGGGACCTCATGAGGATCGCTTCAGACGTTAGCCGCTACTTCGGTGCTCAAGAGGTCCATGCCACGGAGAAGGCATTCTAGAATCTGTTCCAGGCACCATCGTACCCAGAGCTGCTCAATAACCAAATGAAGCTACTCATGGAGCTTTTTCGGATGGTGAAGCCGACACTGCAAGATCTTTACATCCAGCTCTAGCCCGCGGCAGCGCTGCATAGCATCTTCTTCGGTCCACAGGCCCAACTGCGAGAGGTCGGCCCTTAGGTGAATCACTGGAGGGCATCCAATGGGCGTATGCTTGCATGGCGACTAACTATCGGCGTATTGATGTGACGCTCATGGCCTCGGGCCCCCTGAAGGGAAGAATCAGACCGTGTTTTTATACTTGATTGGGGTGATGGAGGCAGCTCAGATCACTGAGGAGCGGTGTCCCAAGGACACATTATACTTCGGAATGACAAAGTTAGCACGATGTAAAGACATGCTTTTTGTTTGGTAATAAATGTGGCTTTATGTTCCAATGTACGAGCGTATATATTTATTTTCCCTTATATTTTTACTCTTGTGTGACCGAATTGGCTTTAGAAGCAAGCACAGGATACAAAGGGTGTTTCATGTGCAGTTTCAACCCTTAGCCGATGTCTTGGTTCCCAAAGGCGGTCCACGCATATGAAACAAGGTAATCGGACTACTTTGGTTTCATAGCTTTCACTTAGTCTTTAAGATCTTAACTTTGGGTACTAGCGAATAGCCCCCGATGTGTGAAGTGTTCTGCAATTGGTCGGGGTTTAAGCTGCTATTCACTTCCACGTATTTGAAGAAAAGCCCCTCGTTTTATGTGGATGATCTGCAATGAACCTTTTTTTGACACTGTCTTCCCATTGCCGAATAGTTTACGCTTACAAGGACAGTTAGTTTTCGCCTTTCTCCACTGAGCCACTGATACAATTGAAATGTCGGCGCTCGTAGTGGTTCTCCCTTTACACTCTTAGCCGAATGGGTCATGAGCGTTAGAGGCAAGCACAGGAGCCGGGAAACCCAACTATTGATACTACTACAACTGGCAAGATACAGATTTCTAGAGAAGCACCTAGCAACATGATACTACTACAACTTCGATTCATTCACGCCAGACCACATAACCACCTCATACGACTGGCAAGATAGAGATGTTTAGGGATGCAAGGTGGCACAATCTGGTGCAACCAATTAGTTAATCCATTGGACGCGGATGCTTGGATTTGCCTCCTATCATTCATTTGACGGAGGTAATTCAACGGATGGTATTCAAAGTTATTCATGCACTATATAGGGTGTCACCTCAATATATTCAAAGATCCTAGACATCTATGAGGTATCACCTCTTATTTTGAGCTTCTTTTTGTTGGATTGAATCTTTCTCATGCTATGATTTTACCTATATTAGGTTGAATCTTTTGGGAATCAATGAGATTTAATATGATGCATGTCTAGTATAAATTTGAAAGACACCCGAGGTGATGTCTAGCATCATTTATGGGGCTGCCTGAAGCAACATGGGCATTCTCAGTACATTAAGATCAAGGATACAACTATGACGTGTTCTTAGTAATACATTTGAGGTCTCATCCCACTTTGATCTGACAAAAGATGGAACTTATGTGTGATTCTTTACCCCACTTTTTAGGGTATATCGTAAATTTTCATCAAGGCTCATCTAATTTATTCACATTGATTACCAAACCTAGTAAATAAACATATGATTTCTTACTAGGATGATGCATGCGAGTGAAATATCAAATGTTGCAAATAAGAACTCAAAAATCTGTTTACTTTAAGGATACATCAAACAGTAATTAGGTATAATTGTGTAACATCATAATTTTGAATACAATGGTCTGGAATAAAGAAATAAATAGAAGGTGATATAGATTCACCATGATTGGTGTTACAACATGTTTGACGTCAATCATTAAAACCGATGTAAATTTATAAATAGTAGTAACTTGGTAGAAGAAAGTCGCATGTTGCCTCCCTAATGATCACAAGTCTTAGGGTAACATTCGCACTTGGCACCCATTAGTCTTTTAAACCTGTTCCGGCATTGTCCATCATCCCATCCGTCTTTCACACAACTATCTCGACACATTCCATTTTGATCAGGATGGCATTTATTCCAATGGTTGTGATAGCACATGTTTTCGGTAGATGAAACCTCACCTATGGATAAATAGACAAGGTTAGGAGAAGTAATATGAATGAATGTGTCCAGCAATGTTGATATGTCATTGCACAACATGAAACTTCGGCGAAATGCTGATACTATGGATAATTATACTTACTACATGTAGCCATAAGGCAGAAAAGAATCAAACAACACATGGTTGTGTTCCTCCAGGCCTCCATGGTATAATGGCAGAATGTCGGTGATTTTTCTGAGAGAAGGCAAAGAATGTTGTGAAGATGGTGTGTGTTGTGGTTTCTATCATTTGGAGGTTCTTATAATGTCCGTGCCCTATAGATAGTATAAATAGTTAGGTCATAAGGCCAAGAGGAAAGCAAGGAAGCAAAATTAACTGGAGGAATACAACTAAGTGAACTAAACCTGGCACACATCGTACAACTTAAAATAAATAGTATATCTATCACCTATCTAAGTTTAGCTTGTTGAACTGAATCATTCCGCACATTGACAGGTGATAAGTGCATTACTATTTATATAGCATCCAAACTAAGATTGACGGTAAAGCACATTGGCTACAAAAGGGAACCAATGATATCTTCTTAATTTATCTATGTTTTTTGTCCTATCCATTCCATAATTCTATCAATTACAAAAATATTCAAATTTATTTGGACCAACATATTAATCAATTTTGTAGAGCTAGTTCATGTTTTCAATACTTATTCTTTAAGTGAAAATAGGTTTTTGGAGTTCCAGGGGAAGTCTGGAAAATTAGGAGGTTAAATTTAATAAAGGAAGGGAATCAAAAGTCCAAGGAACAAGGTCAGGAAGGACATTGGTGCATGGACACCCTGCCTAGGTTCTTATGCACACCCTGTCGGGGTTGATTTCTGATACCCTTGGTATATATACACCTCAAAAAACTTGGTCATATTTATCATATTTTTTTGTTTAGTGGCACTTCGCAACCCAAGGCCATCATATCTATAGTCATATTAAGGTAAGCTTCCTGAGCGAGGAAAGATTGCTATCTTAGTTAACATTGATAATTGATGCTCTCATGGCAATATGTGAGGTGCCTATCAACGACATGAATCATTGTGCTCTCATAATAATCTGTTAGGTTATTCTTTATCTTTCATTTTTCCAAAAACAGGTAAAAAAACCCATGTTTTAACTTCTTCAGATGGCATTGACATTGTAGTCTTAACAACATGGCACCTCATAATGTTTCCGATACCATGTGATTGAGTGGGTTGGCTATAGGGGAGTCCATAACTGACCACAGGGAAATGTTTGCAATCATAAAACCATCCCACGTGATTTCTAAACCAAGAATCATATGAGAATATGGAGTCAATCACTGACAATTCGTTTCATTAAATTGCTTGTGATAGCATAACTATCTCTTGTTGTTTCTTCCCATATACCATTTGCGATGATACTAGTCATCACACACGTTACATGTCAGATGGAACGTGTGCATTGTACTGTCAATAGCACATGCAAAAGTTCAAAAAATCACTTTAATCTAGTTATGTATTGCACATGTTACATTCTGGGTGAACCGTGTGATTTAATATGTTCATAAAACATGTATTCTTTTAATAAATTGTGGGATTTGATGTAACCATAAATTTCTTCGTTGGATCACAACCCAACAGACGCCTTGAGATGTAACACTCAGTGTACTCCTTTGGAAAGCACTTACCGGAAAGGCATTTAGTTACACAACAATATTAAATGCTGCAACATGGCAAGGCGGTGAAACAGAAGTAAACTACTCTATCTAGTCATATTAAATGAGGTGGGAAACATTTAGATAGCATCCCTCAAAAATACCTCATGGCATTTAATGAGGAAAATTAAGGTTCTTCCCTAAACTGTATTATAGGAGCTGCTAACATGAAACTCAATGGTATATGTGAAAATAAAGTTAATTAGCTATGAGTTTAGTTGCAATCTACACATTTGTACTTTCCTAAACCATATATAAAATTTTGTGATCCAAAATGAAGTTAATTAGTTACGAGTTTAGCAATTTTACAAGGGTATTTGAGCAATTTTAATTCAGACACCAAGTTAAAAATTGTTGACATATGTGAAAATAACTTATTAAGAAACTTGACGAAATTCTAAGAAACTTACATACATAACATATTTTAATCGGACCAATGGTTTAAAAGTTATAACATATCCATAGAAATGGCATTTTTAAGAATGTATAAAATACAGAAATAACTAATATAAATAACAAGACTAACACAACTGAGCATCAGATATTAAATCGCACCCATAGGCGGTGTGTTGGCGATATTACTATTGGGTGTAAACCGGCCAGGAGAGGCTGGGTTAACTTCATCAGTAGTTGGTTATGCTTGAAGCCCATGAAGACAGATGAGGATGTTGTGTAAGGCCCAGGACCGTTTTAAGGCCTGCAGCTGTAAACCGGCTTTTGGTATGTAACTTGTATTGTAAGATAGAAGTAGTGGAGACCGAACCGGAGACGCTTATGAGCCGGTCTCGGGACTCCTTAAACCGATGGGTGTCAACCCATGTATATAAGGGGACGACCCGGCGGCGGTTCAGGACAACAGACAACAACTCGAGACTTAGGCGAAGCATATTCGCTCCCTGGTCATCAAAACCCCATAAATTCCATCACAAATAGACGTTGGCTTTTACCTTCATCGAAGGGGCCGAACTAGTATAAACTCTCTTGCGTCCCTTGTCCGCTTTAACCCCTTCAAGCTAACGCGTAGCGATGGTTCCACGACTAAGTCCTTTCAAGAGGACATCTACCGTGACAAAACCAGGATAGTTGGCGCCCACTGGCGGGCTATCGCACGATGGTCTCAAGTTCTTGGAGGGCAACTTTGAAGGACTCAAGGGTTACCCCGTGGGACGGATGACCAAGAGTCGTCGCGGCAAGCTCTACATCGATGATGCAGGATGGGGCCCCGAGGCCGGCTCAATTGAGTATGGGTACCGGGTCCCCTTTGTTGGCATACACGTCTTCATCGGCAAGATCGGTGAACCGGGCCCTGAGCCGGACATCTGCACTGACCTCGTCAAAATGGCTCAGCGTGCAGGATCTGCCCGGGTCAAGCCGGCCATGAAGCGTGCCTTCGTGGGAGTCATCCATGGAGGGGAATACGAGGATAGATCGGAATCTGGTGGTGAGATCATCGTTTATTCCGGCGATGAGTCATCGACCGGAGAGACCGAGTCATTGTATCAATTACAAGATGGCCGGATTGGGGGCTGTTCCGATGGCGACAGTTTTCCGGACCCTTCTGATCCGCCAAACCGGGTTGGAATATTCATGGTCGGTACACACTACAAAAAAAACACTTCCGTGATGATACGTGTTTGTCACAGTAGGTCGCTTTTTTTGTCATGCATGTACATCCATGACAAATTTATGACAGAAGCAAGATAGTCATACCTGTGCTGTCGTAGAAGTGTTCCATGACATTACCAAAATTATCATCACGGAAGTGTCCACTTCCATGACGATAAATCGCGCGTCACAGAAGTGCTTTCGTCAAGGGTGACCGACACGTGGAATCCACTGTAACGGAACGCCGTTAAGCTATCGGGTCGGGTTTTGGATCCGATAACCCGTTAACAGCCCCGACCAATGGGAAATTTCCACGTGTAAAATTCTTATTGGCCTGACGAAACACGTGTCAGCTCGTCAGTGGGTTAGAGAGGCACCTATGATATGTCGACACGTGGCACGGCCCAATAGAGGCCCATTCCTATGAAAAGGCCGGTCCGCTTGACTTGGTCAAAAGGTGGAGGGCCGGCCCAAGGAAAGCCTGTTAACGGCCTGTTCGCATATAGCCCATTTATAGCCCGCTAAGCCTAGGCCCGTTACGCCCAATCCGAATTAGGCCCAGTAGCATCATCTGGGCCGTCCAATATGATTCCAGCCCGTTTTCACTTCTGGCCCATGTATAGCCCATGACGTCTTTTGGCCCATATGAAGCCCTTTGTAACTCTTGGCCCATTAGCGGCCCGTGCTGAAACTGGCGTGTAATGAACAGTGTATTACTTTACACCCATTAACGGCCCGTGGTGAAACTGGCCCATAATGAACAGTGTATCACTTTATACCCATTAACGGCCCGTTATTCCATTGGGCCGTTTCCAACCCAAGTTAACTTTCGGCCTTCTGAGGGCCCATTTATTCTTGGGCTCATTTGCAGTATTCGGTTATTTACGGCCCATTACTGTCATTTTTTGCTTGTGGGCCAAATTCAGCCCGTCGTTACAGTCGGCCCGTTCGTGGTCTGTTAATACATTGGGCCGTTTTCATAGCGTCATCAAAGATGGCCTATTAATGATGGCCCGTTACGGTCGGCCCATGAACGGACGATTCCAACTCTAGACCGTTTACGGCCATATTGTGGCCTGTTATTGGCCCATGTTTGGCCAATCGATCATACGGCCCGTATAAGGCCCATTGATGATACGGCCCGTAGAAGGCCCATTGTTTCTCTGGCCCGTAGAAGGCCCACTGTTTTTACGGCCCGTAGGAGGCCCAGTGTCACTATAGTAAATATTAGCCCAAAGTTATTGTGGCCTAGTTTTAAAAAATAGGTTATTGCAGCCACTAGTTAACCGCGGAAAAAGAACTGCAATGACTACAAGCAAACAAATAAACAAGACAACAAGGAAATAAATAAGCAAGCAACTAACTCTAGGCTATCACGGCTATTACACATATTACATCCGCTGGGCATCAAAGTTCGCCACCAGTGCAAATATAGGGAACAAAGCAGCATATCATATACACTGGCCATCAAAATTGGCCACCAGTGCAAATAAACGCGGCAGCAAAACAAGAGCATAACTGAAACAACTTCAGAAGAGCTCAAGAAACGTTATCCTGGGTATCCACCATGCTGGCAATAAGCTTAGCAAGCTGATTAGCTTTGTCCTGTTTGGCGCTAAAATCCTCCAACGCTTGCTGTTGCACCAGAAAGTATGCATCTGAATGCTCCAGGGACTTCCGCAGTCCTTCCGCTTCTTGTCGCAGCACACCTGAATGATGTCTTTCAGCTTGTAGTTGAGACTCAAGAAACCGAACTGATTCAGACAGTGAGTTTGAATAGTTTGTGCAAGCGGTAGTGGCCAGTAACTCCAACACTAAACCAAGAGAGGATCTGTCACTATCCTGAACCTTATCTGCATTACTTCCTTTACCGTTGCTTAATAAGGCACTCTTCCCCAATATTCTGTCAGCATTCTAAAAGAAGAAACAAGCAGACACATAACAAGTTTAGCATGTACTACTATATGAAACTCATTTCGGTGAACCAGTTCATTGGTAAGGTGGACAGGATTAAACTACCAAGTCTTCTATTGCCAAGTACTAGTACATAATAAGAACATCAAACAAGCATATATCTACGTCCTATGGTAGCAATGGAATCTTAGATTAGAACAGTTGTTCTTCAGGTTTAGGCACTTGTTCTACATGAACAGAGTACAATAAGACGCAATAATATAATACTTAAAAATAGAAAATGAGCTCATAGACGTTACCACAATCTTGGTTCAGGACCAGTACAGAACAAGGCGTTCCCAGTCATCATGCAGTAAATGCGTCTCAGGAGAACGTAAGGGAATTTGATGAGTTTCTTTGCCGGTGAAGTACGTTTTCTTCAGGTAATTCCGATACTGCCACCAAGAATTCTTGAAGATAGCAGAGGTATTAGCACAGGTTACCTCATCCTGAGTTTCCAAATTGGTCCTTCTCTATAGAGAAAAATGCGAAATTTTTCTGTATTATAACCATCATGGAGGTAGGATGTATGGGACGAAGCAAAGTAATTGCCATGAATAACATTACTTACACATAACTCCTGGACAAACACCTGCAACTGGCATTTTCCTTCATCTTCAGTATAATATTTCCAAGATGGGAAGATACGCACATACGATTTAACAACATCAAATGAGATAGATGCTAAACTACGACTAGCTAGTTGTGTTTCCTCCACAGGAATAGGCGTATTAACTGGTGGAGTTGGGGTTCGCCGTGATAGTACTAGCCCTTTGGGCCCTGGAGCTGTCTTACTAACTGCTCTTGTTTGGGAGCTCTGTGGTGGAGATGGTGCTATGTCAACAAGAACTGGGTTACTATCGGCTGGGGTTGGGGTTAGATTGGGTGAAGCTGGTTCTCTGTCCATCGTAGTAGGGGTACAATCTGTGGGAGTTTGGGTTATGTGTGGTAGGGCTTGTGGTTGTGCATGTACAACCGTGGTGCTATCTCCACCAAGAGGTAGCACTATTTTATTCGAAGACCGTGTTTTTAGTCCACTAGATACTAGCATCACTCGCTCCAATTCAAATGGTTGATAAACAGGAAACATAGTTGAATGTACAGACATTGTATGAGAGACAGATGCAATAGATAGTGTGGAAAAAAGAGGGCATGAAATAGTTGACATGTATATTGTTTAACTAAAACGGATAGCATGACATAATTTCACATATGTGATGTCTATCTAAACTGGATAGCATAGCATAACATAATTCAAAGATATGATGAATAACTAAACAGGATCACATGACATAATTCACCTACATGTTATCTAAGTAATCAGGATCGCATCATTTAATTCACATATGTGATTTATATGCTAAATAGAGGGCATTCGATATGATGTCTAAACTAAGAACATGGTGTTGAATATTGTGTATATGATGTCTAAACTATGCAATGCAAGACACTGTATGCATGATATGAGCAGTATAACCGTGCCAAGTTAGAGCATACACCTCAGTGGGGGAATAGGATTGGTCATCTGTCTCTAAATCCATATCCAAGGAGCTATCGGGACCCAACAAGAGATCTGCTTCGACAGGTAGCACTGTCTGCTCTGAAGGCCTTGTTTTCACTCTAGATTTTTCCATCTCCCACCCAAATGGCTGATTCACAGGAAGAGTAGTTTAATGTACAAACATTGTCGACAAATGGAAATGTAATGAAGAAAAGGAAGGGCAAGATATCATTCAAATATATGATGCCTGGTTAAACAGGATGGCATTCCACATTTCACATATATTATGGCTGGCTAAAAGACATGAGACTGCATAATTCCCATATATGATATAGAAACTAAACAGGTGGCATTACAGAACATGTCTAAACTAAGCAGATGACATATATGATGTCAAAAGTAGGCACTGCAAGGCAACATATGCATGATATGACTAACATCATCATGCCAAGGTAGATCAAACACCTTGGGGGGTAAATAGGAGTGGTCAGCGGCGTCCGAATCCGCCTCAGAACAGATATCTTCCTCTGGATTACAATCTGGAGAGGGGTGGGGAGGGTTTGCCATTGAACCCACCATGGAGCGATGTCTGCATGACATTGTATTTCCGCGCAAAACTCATCTCTTTTTCTCTACATGTTCAGCATGACTGTGTACAATATCTGACATGCATACAAAAAATATGGTGAGATTATGTAAGGAGAGCATGCAGAAATTTAGAGTGATGGTTACAACCAGTGGATCGATCTTTTTCAGTTGAACCAAAATAGCCCTAATGGATCGATGTGAATGTATAGTAATAAGTGATGCAACAAGTGTACAACCTCTTTGTCGTAGCCGTGTCGACCTCAGCATCATTGGGTTGGTCGCTGAAGCAGTTGAGGCAGAGGTGGCTATCGGAGGTGTGGAGGAAGATCTGAGGAATCTGTAGACGGCATCCAGGGCACTGCTCTATTGTGATGGATCGTTCTGTCGCTGGAGCAGCTCCGGTGAGCCGTAAGACATCAAGGTTGAAGCAGCACAAGACAGACATCGTCAATCTGAAGTGGGATTCTAATAGCATCTCCAATAGATGATGTAAAATGGATGTAAAATTAACATCACCAAAAACCACCTGACTATAACAGATGAGGTAAAAACTGTTGACTCTGAACTTAACTGTCGAAACTGAAATTTACTGTGGAATATGAATGCTACTGTCGAAACTGAACGCAATGGTAGTAGAGAGGCACTTGACATGTAGTTTAGGGAGGGCCTACAGTTCATCTTCAACCTGCACCCCCCTGAGCCGCCAGCCACCACCGGCCGAACCGCCAGCCCCACCGCCGCCTCGCTGCCCCGAAACAACTCGCCACCGCCGCCCCGGCCAGCCCTCTAGCCCCCCCCCCCCACCATGAACCCTAAGATAGATAGTGGGGTACCTCTCGGGCTATCTCGTCCCCACGATAGACGAGGTTAAGGCGGCGCTGTGGGGATGGAGCAGCCGCGATAGACGAGGCGATCGTCGGAGCAGCTCCTTGGAGGTGGAGGACGGGGCGGATGAACCGGCGGGACGGCGAGATGGATGATGGATCCTCATCCAGGGAGGTGGACGAGGGACGTCGAGCTGTTGCGGTGGACGATGTCGTCGGGGAAGAGGCTCCGGTTGGGTAGCGGTGATGTGGCAGACGGAGAAGAGTGGGGTTTCACGGCTGGAGCGGAGAGGTTATGCCGGCCTGGGATTTCGAATGGCGAAAAGGGGGCGATGGGAGGGGTGAAGCAAGACTTAGGAACACGCTTCTCCAAAATGTAGGGTGTGTTACAAAATTACCCCCCACCAATTTGAACTAGCGGCCCTTTCCGCTCAGGGTTAGATGGGGGATTTCGCATGTCGGGATTTGGCAGCTGGAGGGAGTTTTCGCGCGCGTTGTAATTTCGGGATAGCAAGGCGCGGGTTGTGAAGGCACCAGTTTTCGGAGCACGATATCTGAATTTTCGGGATATAACAAGACGCGGGTTGAAATTAGGGACAAGCCTAACGTGTCGTCATATTGTACTTGTACGTACCAAATCAATTCGCACTTCCCTCAACCAAAAATAAAATGAAAAAAATAAAACTATTCACACCACACAAAGAGGGAGTCTTGCCCCGTTTTACTATACAAATGCTATTCAAAGCTACTCCCTCCTTCCATCTATATAGGGCCTAATGCGTTTTTCGATGCTAACTTTGACCAAATATTAGAGCAATGATATATGACATGCAACTTACACAAAGCACACCGTTAAATTCGTCTGGTGAAAGGTTCTTTCAATGATATAATTTTCACATTGTGCATGTCATGTACTATTAATCTTGTCAGTCAAAGGCGGTCCTAAAAATCTCATTACACCCTATATGGATGGAAGGAGGGAGTATGAATCCATGTTATGTCCGATTAAATTTTTTCGCTTGCTGTATAATGCATCTAACCTACTCATACCAACAGTTTAGTGCATTCCAAATGACTATACTACCGCTGCAATTCGAACCAAATTTGAATTCGTTTCTCTATTTCAATAAGAATCTACAATCATGATTGTTGCCAACTTCAACCATCAAAGTTTCCTTGCTATCCGCCAAACACAAATCAGACGGCCTATAATGCAGGATGGCAGGCACACCATCATCAACAACTCCGTTTTTTATAAGAGTAGAGATAAAATATATTAAATGTAGTATACCATGTTCATAACCACACCATGTTTATCACCGTTATATATATTCACACATCCATCAGTTTTAAACACTATGATAAATTCTTCAAATATCCGAATTCGCTTTTTTAATGAAGTATATATGATGTCTAAGACTCTTTTACACCCACACAACCCTCTTATCTTTGTAGCTAGCGCTAACTTTCCCTTGTGCATTCACACACCTGCATCCATCTCACCCTCCCTCAGCATTCTCTAGCTCCATCGCGCAAATTCGTGTTTTCACTTTAGGTCATTCACCCACGGTGTGTGTAGCCCCCCCAACTCCTTCTTTACGGCACACATCGATCGATATGCCTGTCTAGCCAGGTGTGCCTAGCATAAACACAAGCTTCCTCTCTTCCCTTGTCACCGTCCATGCCTCACTCCCACCACTCTTTTCATCATTCTCGTACTCGCACACTCCTCCCCCTCGATATAGTATGCCTCTCGTACCACCTCCTACATGCATCCCTCTCTCTCTATCCTTCTCCTCGTGCCTCATTTGCTTCTAACACACACATGCATGTATACTGATCGATCTCCCAACATAT
>NC_041384.1:5580665-5655517 GCF_002162155.2 Triticum dicoccoides | reverse complement strand
CTTACAAAGGGCGATTGATCTTCCTATGTAGTTATGTCTGCTTACCACAGCCACATCGTCCCCCCTCATCATTCGTGCATGCCTCCTGACCCGTCTCTCACACGCACGTGCACAAACAACAAGCAGCCATCTCCTCTCTTATTGATATTGCGGGCGTGCCCTCCGTTTGTCTAGCAAGCCTGTCCCACCATTTTTTAGAAGCAACTCCACTACCACCCCCTCCAACACTGTAGCTCTGTCTCTCTCCCAACCTTATTCATCTCCTGCACATATGCATGGATGCCGATCGATCTTCCTTAATACATGAGGCAGATCGATCTCCTTAATACATGAGGTAGGCCTCTCTCCTCCTCCACACATATACCAGCCATTGTACCTCTATAGTTAATTGGGCCTCCCTCTTCCCCCACCACACACCGATAGTCGAGCGCTGCAGGTAGGTATCCATGCCACAGAGACAAACTGCACATGTCCCATCTCATGTTCCAGTAGGCCAGCCACTCTATATCTTTGACGTGGACACACACAAATTCGATGGCACTCTTTATCGATCGCGCGCGCACACACACACACACACCATCCCTCTCTTCGATTCTATGGACACCTCAAGCCGATGATACCTCCACTCTCTTCTCGTGGATCGCCCCCTCTATATATATGTTATATCCAGGACTCTATTTCACACACATTGCATATGTTAAATTTTTCGATTGACGCCCCCCCAAAAAAACTCTCAAGAACCCACACACTATATCTCTCTAGGTTTGTATCTCTCTCACACAACCCCACGTAGGTGGTGTACGTATACAAGAAGAGAATAGATGCACCGTGCACGTACTCACGCTTCGTGCCCAGCCACACCCGCGCGGGTACACGGTGAAGCTCATTTCTTTACAAAATGGCAGCCCACGTGCTAATTTGAACGCCTGTAGCGGTTGTTTACCTAGGGAGGTCGTGTACCACGCATGCACAAAACAAAGTTTGACTTGACGCGTTGCCGCGTTATTTTTAAATAAAGTTATAGCGTTCAATGGCACATACACAGAATATAAAACGATTTTTATGGAGGAAAATGTAGTCCGCTCTTCAGAGTATCTCACACAAGGCTCCGGTGGCCTCTCTCTCTCACCGTTGGTCACTGATCCGGCCGCATCTCGTCCGCCGGGGGCAAGGAAGTGTGGTGGCCTCTCTCTCTCTCTCACCATTGGTTACTAATCCGGCGCATCCCGTCCGCCGGGGGAAAGGGAGTGCGGTGGCCTCTCTCACTCTCTCACTGTTGGTCACTGATCCGGCCGCATCCCATCCGCCGGGGGAAAGGGAGGAAGTGCATCATTTCTCCGTTTGACGGCGCCGAGGCAGCACGTCCCGATCTGCGGTACATGCCGTTCTCTCTGACCAAGATCCGGCGCGGGAGGGCCTACGCCACCTGCTCGCAGATTCCGCCCGCCGCCGCTCACCTAGTTACATCCCGACGACCTCTAGGTATCCCCTCCGGCCTTGCTCCACTGCCCGTTTTCCCACGTCGCTGCATGTGGATCTTCCATAGTTCTTTGCCCAAAACGTAGCTCGTCCGGCGTACTTTCCATATTACATTCTCGTCCTCACACCACTTTAGACAAACACAACCGTGTTGCTATCTTCCCTTAGGACAAGGAATATGCTTCTTTTTTTGTCGTCGCATGTGTCATCAACTGTTATTGGCCAGTAATTGTTTCCTTTCTACCTCTTTTTTGCAAACAGGGCTATCCATTTCACCTCGTTGCTATTGCGACCTTTTGGTGAACTGCACAAATCACTTTTTTCTTAAGAGTGTTTTATGCAGTTGTACTGAAATGTCACACGGGCAATGTCTCTACATTTCAGTGCGACTACACAAATGGAGATTGGTTTTCCTCTATCCTCCTCATCCAACTCCAAGCCTAATCTTCTCCAACTAGTTAGTCTTAAGAGAGACTACAAAGATGACCGGCTTCTATTTGTGTGTTTATTGTTTCATCAGCAGTCCTCTATTATCGTAATCACACTTGATATCTTTGGAACAGGGACGCTCAGCTCTATTTTAGTGGGACTGCACAAAATGATCGGAATGTTGCATGCTCCAAACAGCTACTTTCTTTCCCAACATGCCTTGTTGATTTAGACAGAGCTGGGGGGACGTTGCTGCCAATGAAAGCATGGATCAATTTTAGTTTAACACCTTCTCACAACTTTGTCTTCAGTTGTGATGTAATTATTAGCTCTGATCTGCTAATAATTAACATGCATTAGCAAGGAAGTTAGTTTTTTATTGTTTCCGAAAGAGCATCGATGGCAAGACACGCGAAACAAAAGCTGAAAGCTCACACCATTGTACAATTTCATGTCACTGAAAAATTATTTGTATAGTACGTCAATTATGTAAACAAATGATGGAAGCTTGATAGCATTGCCAGAAGCCTCTTCATCATCCGGGTCCATGTGCCATGCACAAAATTATACTCCTTCATTCCTAAATATTTTTCTTTTTAAAAATTTCAAACGGGCATATTTTAGAGTGTAGATTCACACATTTTGCTTCGTATGTGTACTCCCTCCGTTCCTAAATATTCTATTCGTCTTAACAGAGATTTCAACAAGTGACTACATACGGCGCAAAATGAGTGAATCTACACTCTAAAATATGTCTATATACATCCTATGTGCTAGTCCATTTGAAATCTCCAAAAAGACAAATATTTGAGTAGTCACTCGTTGAAATCTCTAGAAAGACAAATACTCCGGAGTATATTTAAGAACCGAGGGGGTAGTGCACAACCGCATGGGAGACTCAGCCCGGTCGTTGCGCCGCATTAATAGTGAGCAATGAGCATTCAAATCAAAAGCCCCACCTTTCCCACCATAAGTTGCTCTGAAGAAGCAACCATCAATACACTCTTCTTTGAATGCGCTCATACTACTCCATCCGTCACTGTTTATACAGCACGCTTCAGAAAAAAGAAAAAAAAATCTGTGGGACCAAGGCGACTAGAGATCGGCCTGAAAATAGCATTCGTAGTTATAGCACGGCGTCTATTACTAGAGGGAATAATGCGTACAGACATGCATGCTGTGCTTCCACCCCGGGTACACACATGCATGCACTCCGTAGTAGTACAGTACATGGAGAGAAAATTGTGGACTTGATTGCGGTTACCACGCCCTAATTAATTGAGCATTAAACCAAACACGTCTAAAGTCTCTCTGGTGGTGGAAATGCATTGAGAGAAATGCATCATAATGAAGCGCGCTCTATAAACTGTGACAGAGGGTGGAGTAGTATGAAGGTGCAAAACCAAGTACGCATACTAGTACTACGCTTGGCTCTTTTCCCCTTCGTGAAGTCGAACAATGATGGTACTCCGCATGTTGGGTACTACAGTGTATGCCTCTGACAATCTGACACTGAATGGACTGATGCATGTCCACCGAGGGTAGGTTGCATTAGTCAAAAGGCATAAGCGAGCTTCACTTTGTCCCGCAAGCTTGATGGGACACACCAAAAAGTAGTGCTAGTCCATACTCCCTCCTTTCCGGTTAATATGGCTTAATCTTTTTTGCGGGTACATGAGAGAGCTTTATTCATATATAAGCATTCTTAGGACGATCAGCCAAGACACTGGTCACTAGGAAGCGAGGTACCCCGCAAAAAAATAAGTTGGAAGCGAGGTGTTTCATCAAGCTAGCTCTTGGCCACATTCAAAGTGCAGCAAGCACGGTTCGCACGAAGATGCGCCACAAGGTTTGCTGACCTGTTTACATGCTGAATAACAAAAAAAGAGGAAATATTACTGAGCGCTACTATTTGTAACAGGATATGAGCCAGAATTAAACAAGAATTGTGGCGAGTGTTCCATGTAATCAACTTCCATTATCACATGCGAGAACCCTCGAAGAGAACCAAATGTGTTGAAGATTTCTTTATCACATTTTAAAATTACACTAGTGCAGAGCCGGGCAATAGCACCGGTTCGTAAGGCCCTTTATTGTCGGTTCGGTAACCGGCACTAAAGTGTGGGCACAAAAGCCCCCCCCTTTAGTACCGGTTCAGCACGAACCGGTGCTAAAGGGCAACCACGTGGCACGAGCCAGCTCCGGGGGCAGGGAGCCCTTTAGTACCATTTGGTGACACCAACCGGTATTAAAAGGTTGGGGGGTTTTGGGTTTATGATTTATTTTTCATTTAATTTTGTGTTTTCCATTTAATTCTTTTTCGTTTGCTGGTATTTTACGATGCTACATATTGTACACGTTATGCATATATATAAATATAATGTCTAGTAGAACCGATCATATATATATATCATCGAATGTCTCACAACCACCATTATAATTAATTCACACATAGATACACACATGTATATATGTATACAATTAGGTAGCTATATACAATTTCTTCTAATTGGTGCCTTCGGAGCCAGTGGCATTAGCCTAATTGGTGCCTTCGGAGCACGATGACAATTGGAAGTGGTTCATGGGGGCGGTAGCGGGTAATAGTATTCTCCTTTGGGATCTATGACCTGGTCGAGCAAAAATCCCGCTACTTCCTCTTTATGTGCTTGCACGCGCTTCGTTGGTAGGAGCTTCTCCCACACCTCTGTGAACTGTTAAGAAGGAGATCAATATGCATGTGTATTAGTTGTGTGACTAGATATCGATAATGGTGTAAACATTGTGAATAGTGTTCTGACAAACGTACCCATTCCTGTCTTTGAGATCTGCTCCTTACGGACGCCATCATGCGAATGTTCTCGCAAACGCAGTTTGCACACATATCAGTCCCCTGCGCCTACTCAAGGGCCTTTACGAGAATGGAATTTGATCAGATAATAATTAATCAAGCATGATAATTAAAGATATGGCAGCTAGCTAGCTAGTACTACTTAATTACTTACCTTGGGTCGAAACCATTTCAGATTTCGATTCCATTTGCCTGGGGTGACGCTGGTGAACTTTGCCCAAGCCCTGCCCGCCGACAAAGAAAATGAATAAATGGGTTATTAAATATTTGTTATCAGGAAATGACAAACTAATTAAATAGGCCGAGATATAGTTAATAATGATTGAAATTACTTGGTGACTATCCCCTTCACGATGGTGTAGTCACTTGCTTTCTTAAGTAGTGAGTCTAGTACTTCAACTGTTCCTTCATCAACTTTAATTATTAACAAGATCCAATGAAATCTGCACGCACACATGTTTGCATGTCTTAATTAAGCTGGCATATGTAAGCAAAAACATGTAGCTAGCTAGTAGGCAAAAACAAAGAATTTGTAGTATAAGACAGTGTGACTCACTGGAAGTTGTAAGGAAGTAGTATATCTTCATTGGTATTGAGGCGCTTCAAGAACTCTAGCATGCTTTCCTCTACACTTTTTTCATAATATGCATCTAATTTCCATGTGTAATCATTAACGGTATTTGGGTTAATGAACCCAATGCCATAGCGTACACCTTTTTTCATTTCATACATCTTCATCCTGCATAATACCACAGAAAAGAATATAGTGAGGATAATTACAGGTAATGATTGATCAAAATGATCACTACAGCTAGCTTGAGACTTAAATTACAGAAAGAGATCACTTACAGACAATAGAAACTAACGATAGATTTGTCGAGTGCGTCTTGATTGTATAACTGAAATAGTTCTGAATACTCAATGGCCACAACTTTCTCATGGTAGTAATGATCCTTCTTGACATTCACCATGAGGGACTCTCGATTGGAAATCTTGGTAATGTTCATGTACCATTGATGCAATTCATACATTCTCGTTGGGAGCTTCTTGAACTCGTCTGGCGACCAAAGGTTGGCCCCGGACATATTTCCATTTTATTTCCTCCTCTGTAAGCAGAGGCATGGGCTCGATCTCGAGGAGTTGTCCAACAGTGATCTTGAGGATTTCAGCCTGCCTTATATGCTCCTCGGTTATTACCACATCGCCCAGCTGGGGAACGTTAACGGTTTGCCCATAATAATATTGGGCGCGTGTACTCTTATGTGTTGTTGGCACAACAAGCGGGGGGATTGATTGCGCCGCCTGTTCTCCCAGCTGGGGAACGGTTTTACCGCATTTTTTGCCAGCTGATTTACTCGAGCTCGAGCTCACCTCTTTCTGTAGACATGCTCGATTTAACTTCCTGATGTGGCGCTCATAGTCAGTGTCAACAGGCTTGGGAGATGGTGGTCTAGCCATACGAATGAAGTGGTCAATCTTTTCCTTAGGCACTTTCTCCCTTGGCGGCGGTGGCGGTTTCGGTGCAAAATGGGCTTCCACCTCGGCCTTCGATATGGCTGCGTTTTCCTCCTCGGACTTGTCATAAGGCCTCTGCGGAAGAGGCGCGAGGCTGCTTGGACCATATTGAAATCGCTTGCCTCTGCCTGTACCTCCCGTACTACCTCGACTTGTACCGCTACGCACCATAGATGCGGCGGCTCTCTTCCGTGATTGCTAAGGCGGCGGAAACGGCTGACGTGGCTGAGTTGGACGAGGAGGAGTGGCCTGAAGCTGTGCGAGACTTGGAGGAGGAGTGGCCTGAAGTTGTGCCGGACTTGGAGGAGGAGTGGACGTCTGACGCTGTGTCGGACTTGGAGGAGGAGTGGCCTGACACTTTGCCAGACTTGGAGGAGGAGGAGTGGCCTTACGCGTTGGTGGACTTGGAGGAGCGGGAGTCTGCTGACTCGGTGGCGGACTTCGACGAGAAGTCGGGTGACGCGGTGTCGGTGGCCTTCGAAAGAGGATGCAATCCTTTCTCCATAGGATGAGAAGATGTATGGCCTCTCCCAATGTGTGCTCATCGTCACCTCCAGGAATGTCAAGCTGTAGCCCCGAATATGGGTCCACCACCTCATCAACCAAGACACGAGCATAGCCCGCTGGAATCGGGTTGCAATGGAAGGTTGCCTCGGGGGATTTGTAAAAATAACGGCGTCCGCCACCTTCATGGATATGTTCTTCATTTTGAAGTGTAGCTCGCAGTTAGTGTTCTCCATGATGTCATCCACGGGGTATCTATCCAGCATTGCGTCGCCTGGGGCGGAACCCACGCTGCTTCTCGGCATGGATGGGGCGGTGCTATCTAATGCTGGATCATCCGCTAGCTGCTGCAGCTGCTGAGACCCCCTTTCCTGGCTAAGTGAGTCGATCTGCTCCTGCTGCCGCTGGAATTTGACTGGCAAAGTCCGCGTGCGCTGATTCTAGGCCTTGAAGGCGTTCATAGTCCAGCTTCCTCTGCTCCTCCTCCATCTTCCTCTTCTTCTCCTCCGCAATCTTCTTTCTCACACAGGTTATGTAGTCGGCGTTCCAGTCCGAAAACCCCTCATACCACGGAATAACACACTTGCCTCGTGTTCTTCCCGGGTGTTCAGGATTTCCCAGGGCACGCGTAAGCTCGTCGTTCTCTCTGTTGGGCTGGAACACCACCGATCAAGCCTCTTCTATTGCAACAAGTAGATTATCGTCGGCTCCGTTCAGACATGCCTTCTTCGAAACTTTGCTTGTCTTCGGGTCCAACTCCCCCACATGCGCATAGAACCAAGTCCTGCACCTGGGGGGCCAGCTCCTAGTAACCGGAGAGACACCTGCATCCTCCATCTCTTTCTCAAACTTATCCCACTTAGGCATTGCCACCGCGTAGCCACCTGGCCCAGCTTATGGAACTTACCCTTTTTTAGGCATTCTTCTTGTTTATTGTCGATCGTTCCTTAGCTAATTCCGAATCCTTGAATTTCACGAAATCGTCCCAATGAGCACTTTGCTTCTCTAGTGTTCCCTCGAATACTGGAGTCTTCCTTCCTCCCTTGACGTACTTGTCCCATACACGATTCTTGTGGTTGTTGAATGCAACCGCCATCTTCCTAAGAGCAGCGTCCTTGACTTTCTCCACATCTGCATCTGTGAAATGATCTGGTAGGGTGAAATGTTCCATGAGAGTTTCCCAAAGCAGACCTTTTTGTCTGTCGTCGACAAAAGTAACATCTGGACGTGGCTTTGCTGGCTCTCTCCATGCTTGAAGGGAGATCAGGAGTTGGTCCTTCACAAGAACTCCACACTGACAAATGAACTTGTCCGCAATCTTCTTAGGCGCTAATGGTTCGCCATTAGGTTTGATGGCCTCGATATTGTACTTTACGCCCTCCTTCAACTTTTTGTTCGGGCCTCGTTTCTTGTTGCCTGAAGATTTGCTCGCGGATGGCTGAAAGAAGAAAGATCGATTCATTAATATATCTTCAAGTCATTTAAAACATGTGATGATCACCAGATGCCTGCTTATATAAATATATATACCTCGCCGGTCTTTGTTGTTTCAAGATCAACATTTTCTTCGGCATCATCATAATCATAGTTCATGACTTCATCAATTCGGTCGTCGCGATTGAATATCATATCACCCTCCCGGTGTTGTTTAGAAATTCATAGCCGTCATAATCTTCTTCATTCTGATCATCATCTGGCCCGCGAGGATGGCGTATGATATCGAACTGGGTCTCTTCACCCTCTCTGCCGGTATTGTCCGCCATAGCTTTTATTTAACTAATCCAAAAGAAATATAAAACAATTTAGTATTCAAATTACAATGCATGGATGCAATCAATTAATAAGGAAAAACTGAATCAATCATAGTACATAATAAGCATCATCGAATAGTCTCGAATAATAGATATAATCTCGAATACATCGTCTCGAATAATATATATAATCTCGAATAAATCATCTCGAATATTATATACCAAATACATCACTAGCTAGCTAGCTATCTATAGCAGCTAATAAAGATCGAATACTAAAGAGTAATCTAGGCCACTCGCGGTTCCTGAGGCGCGGGCGGTGGACAACCAAAGTGAAGGAACCATCACTGGATCATAGCTCGGGTGATCTCCCCAAAGAACCTGCCAGGTATTGGAGAACCTGACGTCCATAGCAGCCATGTAGCGATGGACGTGCTCGTCCTCCTCCCTGACACGGCGACGTACCACCTCCGGCAGGGCCGGCTCCCTCCGCACCGAAAGTGGCCCACGCGAACACCACCAAAGGAGATGAGGGTCGACGACGGGACCCGGGGCCGGGTTCCTCACCAAGCGTCGCGCCCCTGAAGGTAGCACCTCCCAGTGCCAGCCCGGCGGAGCCCAATCCCAGACATGGGTCCTCTGAAGCAGGACGTCGTCGCGAACAGGTCGATGGCGAGGATGCGGGCCGGGCATCGTCGACAGCAAATACTATATGCCGCAAAAGTAAAGTAACATTTTTTAAATGATGGATTGTGATGATTTCATATATGCAAATTCTAAATTTTATAACTAAAAATATAAGAAACTAAAAAAACATTGATCATCGTCTAACAATTTGAAATTAATCTAATTCATCTAGCTAGCTAAAACTAACATTTCCAAAATTTCTAACATTTCTATATAACTAACATTTCTATAACATTTGACATTATATATATTATAGCTAACATTTCTATATACTATTTGACATTAATCTAATCTAATTAATTAATTCATCTAAAACTTTATATGAAAAACAGAAAAACAGAAAAAACTGAAAGCTAAAAACAGAAAAATTGTGTGTGTGTGCGCGTGTAGTGTGTGTGTGTGTGCGCGCGCTTGCGTGTGTGTGCGCTATGGCCGGCGCCAGCGCGTGGTGTGGCTTTGATCGATTGGAGGGAGGAGAGGGGCCAGGGGAGGGGCTCACAGCGCGCGCGGGCGAGGTCGAGGCGACGGCGACGGCGAGGCGAGGTCGATCCAAGGCGACGGCGACGGCGAGGGGAGGGGACGACAACGGGCCAGTGCGGCGACTGTGACAGGCCGGCGACGGGGGCGCCATGGAGTTGACGGGGATGATGCGATGAGGACGGGGGCGTCACGGAGTCGACGGGGACGGCACGACAGGGGCGGCGACGGCGCGGGACGTGGTGGCGGCAGAGATAAGTGGGAGATGAGAAACTGAAATTTTTCGAAGTGTTTCTTATATAGGGGACACCTTTAGTACCGGTTGGAGCCACCAACCGGTACTAAAGGCCTGTTTTGGCTAGGCCAAACGGCGGGAAGGGCAGGCCTTTAGTACCGGGTGGTGGCTGGAACCGGTACTAAAGACCCACCCTTTAGTACCAGTTCCAGCCACCAACCGGTACTAAAGGTGGTGCGCTGGCGCAGGTGCGGTGCGGCAAGTTTAGTCCCACCTCGCTAGCCGAGGGGCGCCCACACTGGTTTATAAGCCCCAGTGCGGTAGCTCTCTCGAGCTCCTCTCTTAAGCAGGCCTTCCGTGCCTATGTCTGCTGCTATGCCCTGATGGGCCTATTGGGCTAGCGGGCCTGCATCCTGGCCCAATTACAATTTGGGTTTCTAGTCGTATGCAGGTCGCTGTGGCCTAGTAGGTGGGCTTTTTTCATTTAGTTTTTTTCTTTTCTGCTTTATTTTTTTAGTTGTTTTTGCTGTATTTAGAGTTTCTTTGTGAATATTTTTGCTTTAGGTACAAAAATTAGAAACTTTCTGTTAGTGCCGGTAGTTTTCAAATTTGAATAGTTTGAATTTTGAATTATTTGAAATTTGTGTGAATCACTAGTTTGTGAATAACTTAACTTTAAAAATCAGTAAAGGCATGAAAGAATTTGTTTGCACATAATATTTCTTCGTGTTTCAAATGCCAAAACACATAACTACCCTAACTATTACAGAGATTCCCTCCTGGGTGTGAAACACAGAAAAAAGTGATGATAGTGAAGTCGATCACATCCTAGATCTTTGGGTGTGAAACATTTTCTTCGCGTGTGTCCCTTTGCGCCGTAAACATGGAAAATCTTCATCATTTAACGGGATGCTCGGGTCCATATTCACTGTGAATGGAGCAATTTCATCAAACTTTTCATAATCTTCTGACATGTCTGTCTTGTCATCCACTCCCATGATGTTTCTCTTCCCAGAAAGAACTATGTGCCGCTTTGGCTCATCATACAATGCATTCGCTTCCTTATCTTTTCTTTTTCTCAGCTTGGTAGACATGTCCTTCACATAGAAAACATGTGCCACATCATTAGCTAGGACGAATGGTTCGTCTGCATACGCAAGATTGTTGAGATCCACTGTTGTCATTCCGTACTGCGGGTCTTCCGTTACCCTGCCTCGTGTCATATTGACCCATTTTCACCGAAACAAAGGGACCTTCAAACCACGTCGATAGTCAAGTTCCCATATGTCCTGTATATAACCATAATATGTTTCCTTTCCCGTCTTGGTTTCTGCATCAAAGCGGACACCACTGTTTTGGTTGGTGCTCTTCTTATCTTGGCCGATCGTGTAGAATGTATTACCATTTATCTCGTACCCTTTGAAAGTCATTATATTCGAAGATGGTAACTGGGACAGCAAGTACAGGTCATCTTCAATAGAGGCGTCATGCATGGTACGTGTCTGCAACCAGCTGGCGAAACTCCTGGTTTGTTCACGTGTAATCCAGTCATCAGACCGTTCCGGGTGTTTGGAGCATAGCAAATTCTTGTGTTCACCCATATACGGAGCCACCAAGGCAGAATTCGGTAGAACTGTGTAGTGTGCTTCAGTGAGAGAATGTCCGTCCATACATATTATTTGTTCCCCTCCTAGCGTGCCTTTTCCATCCAGTCCACCAAGGCAGAATGCCGCGATTCAGGAACACCAATCGGCTTAAGGTCAGGAATAAAGTCAATACAAAACTCAACGACCTCCTCATTTTCATGGACCTTGGAGATGCTTCCTTCTGGCCTAGCATGGTTATGAACATATTTCTTTAAGACTCCCATGAACCTCTCAAAGGGGAACTTATTGTGTAGAAATACAGGACCCAAAACATTAATCTCTTCGCATAGGTAAACTAGGACGTGTGTCATGATGTTGAAGAAGGATGGTGGGAACACCAACTCGAAACTTACAAGACATTGCACCAAATCATTCTCTAACCTTGGTATGATTTGTGGATCGATTACCTTCTGAGAGATTGCATTGAGAAATGCACATAGCTTCACAATGGCTAATCGAATGTTTTTCGGTAGAAGCCCCCTCAATGCAACCGGAAGCAGTTGCGTCATAATCATGTGGCAGTCATGAGACTGTAGGTTCTGGAACTTTTTCTCTGCCATGTTTATTATTCCCTTTATATTCGACGAGAAGCCAGACGGTACCTTAATACTGAGCAGGCATTCAAAGAAGATTTCCTTCTCTTATTTGGTAAGAGCGTAGCTTGCATGACCCTGATGTATGCCGTCTTTTCCGTGCATACGTTGCTGGTCCTCCCGTGCCTCAGGTGTATCTTTTGTCTTCCCATACACGCCCAAGAAGCCAAGCAGGGTCACACAAAGATTCTTCGTCACGTGCATCACGTTGATTGCAGAGTGGACCTCTAGGTCTTTCCAATTGGGCAGGTTCCAAAAAATAGATTTCTTCTTCCACATGGGTGCGCGTCCGTCAGCGTCACTCGGAACAGGTTCTCCACCAGGACCCTTTCCAAAGACCACCTTCAAATCCTTGACCATATCATGTACATCAGCACCAGTATGGTGGCGAGGCTTCGTCCGGTGATCCGCCTCACCATTGAAATGCTTGCCTTTCTTTCTTACGGGATGCCTGCTCGGAAGAAATCGACGATGTCCCAGGTTGTCAGGACCCCGATTCCAGGTCACATCGATCTAGCCGGTAACACCTCATATCACTTTGCGGCCTCACGCACGGTATCCCATGGGTGTCGCCTTACCATGGCCCGGGACCGTTTGCGCCTTTTGGCTCACGTATATGATAGTGTCGCTAGCATCCATATGACAGAGAACCCGGGCCGACATGGCTAGTCGTGAACCCAAAGCGGCACAGACCTATGGAGACAGGCATACATGAATCACATCGAACATGTCGGTCATCAACGAGTGATTTCGGGCTGTAGCACTGGGCTAACAGGACTCCGGGGAACCCCGGGCTGTAGCAGGCTAGGCAGGACTCCGGAAGTCACCGTGTGACATTTCCCCGAAGGGACATACATAGGGACGAAGTGAAACACATGCCGGCCAGTCAAGTGTCCTGAACAGTAGTGCTAGGCTAGCAGGACTCCGGTGAACCGGGCTGTAGCGGACTACTATGGCTCGAGGAGCACTAGACTATATTTCCCCATACGAAAGGCTGCCAAGGATAAACAACTAGATTGTCGGATCCCACTCATACCAAGCATTTCAATCATACACACAATATGCCCGATATGAGTACATACAACATGGCATCACAACAAAACTCTACAACTCAAGTATTTTATTTAAAGGCTCCAGAGAGCCATACATAACATGTTCATACAGATAGGGGTCACATGACCCGACACTCAAGTCATACAAACATACAAGCGCGTGCGGAAGCAACTAGTCTGAGTACAAACTCTAGAAAGAAAGAAGGCTTCTCGAAGCCTGTCTATCTACATAGGGCCGCCATGGCCAGGGTCACCACCTGGGTGGCTAGTCACTCGTCGACGTCAAGGTCTACATAAAACCCATCGGAGGGGGCAGTGTTGTCGCCTGAAATCAACAAATAAGCAAACATGAGTACAAAGGTACCCAGCAAGTCTTACATCAGAACCTACTATACATGTTTATTCTCAAGAAGGTGGTGGGGTTAATGCAGCAAGCCAGCTTTGACTCTTGGCTAAGCTATCCTACGGAACTTCACCAGTAAAATAGTTTTCGCACACGAGTCCACTACTTACCAACACAATACTCCACGGGGATCCTCCCTCCTCACCCTACGAGAGGGCCATCCTCGGTACTCACACTTATCCTGAGTCTTTTAGTAGTATCCATTAACTTGTCTATGAACTGTATATGCAACCAAGTAGTCCTATACCGTGGACGCGGCTATTCGAATAGTTTTATACCCTGTAGGGGTGTACTTCGTCACACATGTTTCCACCACTTAGCGTCTACACACTACATGTGCTCGGCAGACTTCAAGCGAAAACCGACGTGGGTGTAGACCACGACCTGACTAACCTCACAAGTCTCTAGTCTAGGTTTATCGCCTATTCAGGTTCCATCCACAAGGAAATCCGGCCGGGTTGTCCTCAACGGCCCCAAACGATGTGTACAGGGTCCCGAGACGCCAAACGGGCGCCCGGCATACCCGACCATGGTGTATCTACCGCATCATAGCCCACCCCTAGGGTCAGCGCTACGCACGGCTGCCAACACATGTACTCCAAATACTAGAAACTAGTTGCAACTCCTGGACAGAGGCGAGAGGGGTCAGTAAGTCGAGCGGGGTCATATTTCAGGGCCCAATGTGTGGTAGTAGCTGAATCTTAAATCACGCATACAAATCTCAGTTCTTAGGGACGGCCTCAATGAAACAACCCACCATGTACTCCTACATGGCCTCTCATCGATACCTTTACCAAAACATGTTCAACGCATCCCTCACATTACCGGCATAAGCATTTCACTCTAGCCCATCTCCCAGATGAACCAGACCTGACACAACTCTAAGCATAGCAGGCATAGCAAGGTAAGAATCACATACATGGCTCAATCAACTCCTACACATGCTAGTGGGTTTCATCTAGTTACTGTGGCAATGACAGGTCATGCAGAGGATAAGGGTTCAACTACCGTAGCACACAGCAGTTTGAATCGCATTGTCTTAATGCAGTAAACAAAAGCAGAAGCGAGAACATGGGTTTGTATCGGAATGATCAATGGTTGCTTGCCTGATGGAGTGGTGGCGGGATACTGCCCTTCAGTTGGATACTCGTGAATATCCTCGGAGGCAGAACCTACCACGAAGAACACATCGGAACACAATCAACACATGACGATATGCAGCAATATGATGCATGTTATGACATGGCGATATCATTGTGTCCTGGCCTAATGCAAGCTAAAATAGGAAGGGATGAGCCCATTTGAATCAAAGATTCAAATATTAGCTCATTAGCATGGCATTTATAGTGCATTTCCTTATTCTGCTTAAACAGCAAGGTAAACTTGTTTTGTCATGCATGAGACCATTAAAAATGGATAGATTGAATTTTTCTGATAATTTTTCATATGTAGATTATTTCATTTGGAGTTACGGTTGAATTTATATGAATTTTTGAAGTTTGAACTATTTTCTGGAATTCCTGTACTAAAATAAATCCAGAAAGTGCATTACTGCGTCAACATTGCGTCAGGCCAAGTCAAACCTGACTGGTGGGCCCCTGCTGTCAGCCTCTCAGTGCACTAACTATGTTTAGTTAGCCTAATTACTGGGCAGGGCCCACTAGTCAGTGACTATACTAACTAAACTAACTAATTTTTAGTTAGAAATTAATCTGGATAATTAGCAGAGGGAGGGCCCACTTGTCATTAACTCAGGGGAGTCAACTGGGCCCACCTAGTCCACATCAGTGGTCAAATCCGCCGGTCAACAGGGCTAATCCCGCCGGCGTTGAGTCGCCGGCGAGGCCGAGACGGCGGAGGGCTTCGGAAAACGCCCTCAGGCGAACAAATCGACGGCGGAGACTATCTACGGGTAGCTGGGAACGAGCCGTAGCGTTTGGTGGTGGTAGTTGGGCTCGGGGTGGCCGGAAACGTCGCCGGCGACGAGCTTGGCGGTCGCCGGAGTCGGGTGAGGTCGGTTTTGAGGCTACGGTGCACGGGAGGAAGAACTGCGGGTGGCTACGGGTTCCTGGTGCTGCATTGAGCACAGTGAGGCGCTCGGACGCGTGCTTACACGGCCGTAGCCATGACAGTGACATGGCCGGCGGCGAGGAGCGCTCGGGCTCGGAGGGGGCGGTGGCTATGAGGCGTAATCGAGCACGGGAACTAGGGGGAAAGGAAGAGGAGCTCACAGTGGAGTCGGAGAGGGGGGCAGCGAGCTTGAGGAGGTCCTGGCGGCGGCGAATTCGACCGGAGATGGCTCGGGTGCCCGAGGTTGAAGACGAGGGCGAAGGCGGCGAAGCAGGGCTTCCGGCGAAGCGTGGCTCGGTAGGGAGGACGAGGGAGTCATGGCGGAGCTAATGGACTCGTCGGAGGCGCGAGGGAGTGGCTGTAGTGGCAACTACGGCGATCGGCGGCGAGGGACGTGCTCGGCCGTCGCGGGGGAGAGTGAGAGAGACGAGGGGGAGAGTGCGAGAGGATGAGAGGGAGACGTGGGGGTCGCGTGGCACTTCAGGGCGTCTCCCGGGCGTCGGCGGAAGCAGGAGGTGGCCGGCGTGTGGCCGCGGAGGAGGACGACTGGCAGCGCCAGCAGGCTGGGCCGAGCCAGGTGGCTGGGCCAGCACAGGTAAGGCCCAGGTGGGCTTTCTTCTCTCTCTTTTTTTGATTTTTGTTTCTGTTTTCTATTTAACTGCAACTGTTTAGCTTTAAATATAATACTAAAACATTTCCAAAAATCCTGAAAATAAATGTGGCCTCTGTTTAGATTATTTCCAACAGGAAACATTTACTCCCAGAATTATTTGAGCACTTAGATTATTTTATAGCATTTAAATGCCCAAATTCAAATACTTATGATTTAATTCAATGACCTTCTGTTGACCTAGAAAATTGTGCACCAATTTTTGCCAGAGGTTCTAACCTAAGACAAAGAGGGTGAACTTTTTATAAGGGCATTTCAGGTTCATTGAAAATATTTTTAGTAAACCCTAGTTGTTTCCAGGGGGTGTTGGGCGTTTCTGCCTTCCCCATTTCAAATTTAAGAAAAATTTAAACATGATGCACATTCTAATGCTTGAACTAGCTAGGGTGTGACAACTCACCCCCACTCAAAATAATCTCGTCCCGAGATTTAGGATCCTTTGGGAAGAAGGCGGGGTACTCGAGTCGAAGACGATCCTCCCTTTCCCAAGTGGCTTCGTCCTCGGAATGGTGTGACCATTGAACCTTGAGAAACTTGATATTATGATGTCGAGTGGTACGCTCGGCTTGATCAAGGATACGAACGGGATATTCCCGATAAGAAAGGTTATCTTGTAGATCAAGCGTTTCGTGATCCACTTCACGGATAGGATCCGCGAAGCAACGCCTGAGTTGTGAAACATGGAAGACATCGTGAACTCTGGAAAGATGCGGAGGTAGTTCCAATTGGCAGGCCACTTCTCCTCGTTTGGCAAGAATGCGAAAGGGTCCAATGTAACGAGGAGCCAATTTGCCTTTGATACCGAAACGATTGGTTCCCTTTAACGGAGTAACCCGAAGGTAAGCCTTCTCATCGATTTCATAAGTCATAGGCTTATGTTTACGATCATATTGACTCTTTTGGCGAGATTGGGCTGTTTTCAATTTCTCACGAATAACGCGAACCTGCTCTTCCGCTTCCTGAATCATATCCGGGCCAAAGATTTGTCTTTCCCCGGTTTCTGACCAGTTAAGGGGCGTTCGAAATTTTCGTCCATAAAGAACTTCGAAAGGAGCTTTCCCCAAACTAGCTTGATAACTATTGTTATAAGCAAACTCCGCGAATGGAAGGCATTTCTCCCAACTCATTCTGAGCGAGATAACAGAAGCTCGGAGCATATCTTCTAGAATTTGATTGACTCGCTCTACTTGACCACTTGATTGAGGATGGAAGGCGGTACTAAAAGAGAGACGAGTTCCCATAGCATTTTGGAAACTTTCCCAAAATCGAGAGGTGAAGAGACTCCCACGGTCTGAGTTAATTTCCAATGGAACACCATGAAGAGACACTATTCGGGAGATGTATAAATCGGCTAGCTGGCTAGCGGTGATACTCTCACGAACAGGTAGAAAGTGGGCTACTTTGGAAAGTCGGTCGATCACAACGAAGATGGCATTATTCCCTCTCTTGGTCCTGGGAAACCCGGTGATGAAATCCATACTGATTTTATCCCATTTCCATTCAGGAATAGCCAAAGGTCGAAGGGTGCCAGCAGGCCGTTGATGCTCTGCTTTAACACGACGACAAACGTCGCAGCTAGCAATGTATTGAGCGATTTCTCTCTTCATCCTAGTCCACCAAAACCTCTGGCGTAGGTCTTGATACATTTTAGTACTATCGGGATGAATGGTGAGAGGGGATTCATGAGCTTCCTTAAGGATCAACTGGTGTAGATGTTGTTTCTTGGGAACCACCAGACGGTTCTCAAAAAAGACAACACCTTTCTCATCCATGGAGAAACATTTAGCAACTCCGCTAGCGATGTTTTCCTTAATCCGGGATATGCCCTTCTCACGCTTCTGGGCAGCTATGATTTGATCCATAAGGGTAGGTTTCGCCACCAGGGTGGATAGGAATCCTCGAGGAACAATGTGAAGATTAAGCTTACGAAATTTCTCATGGAGAAGTGGTTGACTTTGTTGTAACATCAGGTTGTTACAATAGGACTTACGGCTTAGCGCATCAGCCATGACATTGGCTTTGCCCGGGGTGTAAGTTATTCCTAAGTCGTAATCCGAGATCAACTCAACCCAACGTCTTTGCCTGAGATTCAAATCTGGTTGGGTGAAGATATATTTCAAACTTTGGTGATCGGTGAAGATCTCACAGCGATTACCGAGAAGGTAATGTCGCCAGGTTTTAAGTGCATGGACTACAGCTGCAAGCTCTAGATCATGTGTAGCATAATTTTCCTCATGTGGGTGTAATTGCCGTGAAGCATAGGCAATTACCTGACGATCTTGCATGAGTATGCAACCTAGTCCTTGTCGCGAGGCGTCGCAATAGATAATAAAGTCCTTGGAGAAGTCTAGTGGTACCAGTACGGGGGCAGATGTCAGGCGTCTTTTCAGTTCTTGAAAACTGATCTCGCACTGTGGAGTCCACTCGAACTTTTTATCTTTCTTGAGGAGTTCAGTTAGAGGTTTAGCAACCTTGGAGAAATTCTCGACGAAGCGGCGGCAATAGCTCGCTAAGCCAAGGAAGCTCCGAACTTGCTTAACCATCTCAAGTGGAGTCCAATCAAGGACGTCTTGAACTCGCTCGGGATTGACAGCAATACCCTTGCCAGAAATTACATGGCCTAGATAGGTCACTTCTGGCAACCAAAATTCACACTTGGATAATTTGGCATAGAGGCGGTGCTCTCGGAGTTTCATCAATACCATCCTTAGATGTACGGCATGTTCCTCTTTATTCTTGGAGTAGATGAGTATGTCATCGAGGTATACTACGACGAATTTATCCAAGTACTCCATGAAGACTGAGTTCATTAACCGAGAGAAGGTAGCCGGGGCATTGGTTAAACCGAAGGACACGACGGTGTACTCGTATTGGCCATAACGAGTAACAAAGGCCGTTTTGGGAATGTCCCCGTTTTTTATTTTGATTTGATGGTAGCCCAACCTCAAATCCATCTTGGAAAAGACTGAGGATCCAGCGAGCTGATCATACAGATCATTCATCCTGGGAAGAGGGTATTTGTTCTTGATGGTGACTAGGTTGACAGGGCGGTAATCCACAACCATTCGATCCGTTCCATCCTTCTTCTTAACGAAGAGGACGGGGCAATCCCAAGTAGAGGAACTAGGACGGATGAAACCCTTTTTCAAGGACTCATCGAGTTGGTTCTTAAGCTCGGCTAGTTCTAAGGGTGCCATCTTGTAGGGTCTTCTAGAGATTGGAACGGTTCCTGGAACAAGGTCTATCACAAACTCGACATCCCTGTCAGGTGGAACACCTGGCAGTTCTTCTGGAAAGACATCTGGGAGGTCGCGGACTACCGGAACATCCTCAAGGTCTGGAAGGGGGTTGGCATTTAGAGAGTAAAGCTGGCGCTTGGCCACTCGAGTTAAGACATTGACTGTCTTGCCCGATGGGTGAGTAAGTTGAACGGTTCTAGTGGCACAATCCATCTTAGCATAATGAGCTCACATCCAGTCCATACCCAAGATTATATTTATGTTGGAGGACTTGAGAGCTATTAAGGATGCAAGGAAGACAAGTCTATTGACAAGAATTTCGTTCCCATGGCTTACTCTAGAAGTTTGCCATCTAGAGACAGGGGTTTGAATTTCCATGGTAGAAGGCATGTCACAGAATGTCATGTTATGCAATCGAGCATAGCTCTCGGATATGAATGAATGGGATGCTCCAGTATCGAAAAGAACAGATGCCGGATGGCAGTTAACAAGGAGCGTACCAAGGACGACGTTAGGATCCTCATGAGCCTCCTCGGCTGAAACATAATTGACATGGCCACGTGCAGTGGTGGCCGGCTTGGCGTAGAAAGTCTTCCCCGCTGACTTAGCACGGCCAACGGACTTTCCAGTTTGATTGGGGTTGTTGTTCTGGGGACACTCTCGGCTATAGTGACCCGGCTCTCCACACTTGAAGCACGTCACCACATTGGGGCGTGGAGCAGCATTAGCAGCGGGGCCACCATAGGGCTTGGGCGGTGCAAATTGCTGGTTGGGACGAGGCGCCTCAAAGGATGGCCTCGGAATAAACCTGGGTGGCAGTGCTGTGCTTGGAATCCAGACTCGGCGCTTCTGAGTTCCAGAGCCGGATGAAGAGCCAAAATCACGGGAGTGCTTGCGTGAAGCGTCATAATCAGTCTGGCCCGTCTCAGCACTGATGGCTTTATTGACCAACTTCTGGAAGGATGTGCACTCGTGCAGACGGAGATCACAGCGAAGCTCAGGGCTAAGTCCCTTGCGGAACCTTGCCTGCTTCTTAGCGTCAGTAGAAACCTCTTCAGGAGCATAACGTGCCAGATTCCCAAATTCACGACTGTAAGCATCCAGAGTCAGTATTCCTTGGGTGAAGTTGCAGAACTCCTCCCTCTTGCGATCCATGAGACCTTCCGGAATGTGATGCTCACGGAAAGCCTCACTGAATTCAACCCAAGTAGTGATTTGGCCGACCGGGCGCATAGCTTCGAAGTTTTCCCACCAATGGCTAGCAGGGCCTTCGAGATGATAGGCAACATAGGTAACCTTGTCGGCTTCGGCTACGTTGGCAGAACGTAGCTTGTGGGTGATGATGTGAAGCCAGTCATCCGTGTCGAGGGCTCGACGGAATGGTTAAACTTTGGTGGGTACAACTTGATAAAGTCATTGATTGACACCAAGTCATTTCGTGGGTGGCGTGCAGTGTTCTGCTCAATCCGCTCTAGCAGGCGGATAGCCTCACGCTTGTTTCTTTCCGCCTCCAGCATCACTTCGGCCAGAGAAGGCGGGTGAGGCAGATTTTCACCTCTAGCTGCACTGGCTTCCCCCTGCTCCGGGACAGCAGGGTTGCCGCGGGTGTTGGCCATCCTAGGAGAAAACAAGACAACGGTTTAGACAAGGATGGCTCAAACTTAACAAGGAAGTGCAGAATGTAATGGAAAACATGGAATGCAGAGATGTTCATTCGTATGTCATGGTAATATAAAACTGCCATATATATACCAACGATCATACACATCTTACATAGTTTAGTACAAGCCCAGGCTACAGTACAACTATGATGAAAGACATTACATCTCATCGGAGGCATTCCAAGCTCCTATACATTATTTGTCTACACCTCAGGAATTGACTACACACTAAGTCGTATCCCACAAGTCACACGGGACAGTGGAAATACAACTACTACAATACTAGTGGTACTACTACTAACTCAGGCAGCTCCGTAGTAGTTCTCATAGAAGTCGCCTCCGTAGCCTGGAAGTTCAACATGACCATCCGGGAACAGACAGTCCTGAGGAGCCTGTGGACCAAAGGGGCTAGGATGAGGTCTTGGACCAACAAACGGTGGCCTGCGGGGACCACGGGGTGGGGTGATGCCTCCCACATCACGCCAATCCACCATGTCTGGCAGAGCTGATCTCACAGGATACAGATCCCTTGTATCCATACATCAAGCTTGCACCGCAGGTGCAAACCGAGTCAATGTGGCCCAATGATCAGCACGGGTATTGAAAAGTTCCAGCCTCAAGGCCCGATTCTCTCGGTCCTTATCTTCAAGCAACTCGGCAGTGGTACGAGTTATTGAGTCCTCCAGAGTGGAGTCAGCATAGATAGCCTGAAGATATCCTTGCGCTCCCGGAAGTGAAGCTGGCATGTAACGGAAGTCGGTGTTCCGAAGCAGGCCAGTCCGGACTCGCAAGATGGTCATCATGGAATAGGCAGCATCCTGCACAGCCATCTCAATAGTAACCCCGAGTCCATAGGAACAGTGAAGGGGCTCGGTAGATCCAGGATAAGAAGGAAATATCCTGACGGTACAGAGATATTGGCTTTGATTAAAGTCGCGGAACTGCTCTTCGACGGTGTATTCGGGATACCAACGGTAGCCCGTCTCGATCATTACCCGGACTAGCATAGCAGTATGACCGGGCACGTCGAGGCGCCGGGTCAGGCGAACCACTTGGTTTTGAACATGGTTGGCCATCTGAAAGCACAACCACAATGCAAAGACATCAGAATTCCTAGGGAAAATTGGACAGTATAACAACTGTAAATGCTCAGAAAAAGACTTGAGACATCCACAACAGTTCGCAATACCACGCAACAACATCATATCAAGGTTCTGATCCAATTAGCAACATACTAAGAATAGTAGAAACTGAACAGAGACTTGTAACAACAATCCTATAAGCTACTGCAGATTAGAACACGTGAACCTGATAGAGGAGGAGAGCCTAGTCCTTAACCCACGTTGAATGAGGAGAGAATGACTCAGATCAGAGGCATAGGTAAAGGAGTAAAAGAACCTTATGTTCCCTCCCACAATCAATTCCCCTACATATAACTAGAGCATTTCTAGACTCGACATCGACCAGTTTGGCTCAACGAACCTACAGGCAGTCCGGCTCTGATGCCAACGTTGTCAGGACCCCGATTCCAGGTCACATCGATCTATCCGGTAACACCTCATATCACTTTGCGGCCTCACGCATGGTATCCCACGGGTGTCGCCTTACCATGGCCCGGGACCGTTTGCGCCTTTTGGCTCACGTATATGATAGTGTCGCTAGCATCCATATGACAAAGAACCCGGGCCGACATGGCTAGTCGTGAACCCAAAGCGGCACAGACCTATGGAGATAGGCATACATGAATCACATCGAACATGTCGGTCATCAACGAGTGATCCCGGGCTGTAGCACTAGGCTAACAGGACTCCGGGGAACCCCGGGCTGTAGCAGGCTAGGCAGGACTCCAGAAGTCACCGTGTGACATTTCCCCGAAGGGACAGACATAGGGACGAAGTGAAACACATGCCGGCCAGTCAAGTGTCCTGAACAGTAGTGCTGGGCTAGCAGGACTCCGGTGAACTGGGCTGTAGCGGACTACTATGGCTCGAGGAGCACTAGACTACATTTCCCCATATGAAAGGCTGCCAAGGATAAACAACTAGATTGTCGGATCCCACTCATACCAAGCATTTCAATCATACACACAATATGCCCGATATGAGTACATACAACATGGCATCACAACAAAACTCTACAGCTCAAGTACTTTATTTAAAGGCTCCAGAGAGCCATACATAACATGTTCATACAGATAGGGGTCACATGACCCGACACTCAAGTCATACAAACATACAAGCGCGTGCGGAAGCAACTAGTCTGAGTACAGACTCTAGAAAGAAACAAGGCTTCTCGAAGCCTGTCTATCTACATAGGGCGCCATGGCCAGGGTCACCACCTGGGTGGCTAGTCACTCGTCGACGTCAAGGTCTACATAAAACCCATCGGAGGGGGCAGTGTTGTCGTCTGAAATCAACAAATAAGCAAACATGAGTACAAAGGTACCCAGCAAGTCTTACATCAGAACCTACTATACATGTTTATTCTCAAGAAGGTGGTGGGGTTAATGCAGCAAGCCAGCTTTGACTCTTGGCTAAGCTATCCTACGGAACTTCACCAGTAAAATAGTTTTCGCACACGAGTCCACTACTCACCAACACAATACTCCACCGGGGATCCTCCCTCGTCACCCTATGAGAGGGCCATCCTCGATACTCACACTTATCCTGAGTCTTTTATTAGTATACATTAACTTGTCTATGAACTGTATATGCAACCAAGTAGTCCTTTACCGCGGACACGGCTATTCGAATAGTTTTATACCCTGCAGGGGTGTACTTCGTCACAGATGTTTACACCACTTAGCGTCTGCACATGACATGTGCTCGGCAGACTTCAAGCGAAAACCGACGTGGGTGTAGACCACGACCTGACTAACCTCACAAGTCTCTAGTCCAGGTTTAGCGCATATTCAGGTTCCATCCGCAAGGAAATCCGGCCAGGGTGTCCTCAACGGCCCCAAACGATGTGTACAGGGTCCCGAGACGCCAAACGGGCGCCCGGCATACCCGGCCACGGTGTATCTACCGCATCATAGCCCACCCCTAGGGTCAGCGCTACGCACAGCCGCCAACACATGTCCTACAAACACCAGAAACTAGTTGCAACTCCTGGACAGAGGCGAGAGGGGTCAGTAAGTCGAACGGGGTCATATTTGAGGGCCCAATGTGTGGTAGTAGCTGAATCTTAAATCACGCATACAGATCTCAGTTCTTAGGGACGGCCTCAATGAAACAACCCACCATGTACTCCTACATGGCCTCTCATCGATACCTTTACCAAAACATGTTCAACGCATCCCTCACATTACCAGCATAAGCATTTCACTCTAGCCCATCTCCCAGACGAACCAGACCTGACACAACTCTAAGCATAGCAGGCATAGCAAGGTAAGAATCACATACATGGCTCAATGAACTCCTACACATGCTACTGGGTTTCATCTAGTTACTGTGGCAATGACAGGTCATGCAGAGGATAAGGGTTCAACTACCGTAGCACACAGCAGTTTGAATCGCGTTGTCTTAATGCAGTAAACAAGAGCAGAAGGGAGAACATGGGTTTGTATCGGAATGATCAATGGTTTCTTGCCTGATGGAGTGGTGGCGGGATACTGCCCTTCAGTTGGATACTCGTGAATATCCTCGGAGGCAGAACCTACCATGAAGAACACATCGGAACACAATCAACACATGACGATATGCAACAATATGATGCATGTTATGACATGGCAATATCATTGTGTCCTGGCCTAATGCAAGCTAAAATAGGAAGGGATGAGCCCATTTGAATCAAAGATTCAAATATTAGCTCATTAGCATGGCATTTATAGTGCATTTCCTTATTCTACTTAAACAGCAAGGTAAACTTGTTTTGTCATGCATGAAACCATTACAAATGGATAGATTGAATTTTTCTGATAATTTTTCATATATAGATTATTTCATTTGGAGTTACGGTTGAATTTATACGAATTTTTGAAGTTTGAACTATTTTCTGGAATTCCTGTATAAAAATAAATCCAGAAAGTGCATTACTGCGTCAGCATTGTGTCATGCTGACCTCAGGAGGTCAAACGCGCCAGCCCAAGTCAAACCTGACTGGTGGGCCCCTGCTGTCAGCCTCTCAGTGCACTAACTACGTTTAGTTAGCCTAATTACTGGGCAGGGCCCACTAGTCAGTGACTATACTAACTAAACTAACAAATTTTTAGTTAGAAATTAATCTGGATAATTAGCAGAGGGGGGGGGGCACTTGTCATTGACTCAGGGGAGTCAACTGGGGCCACCTAGTCCACGTCAGTGGTCAAATCCGCCGGTCAACAGGGCTAATCTCGCCGGCGAGGCCGAGACGGCGGAGGGCTTCGGAAAACGCCCTCACGCGACCAAATCGACGGCGGAGACTATCTACGGGTAGCTGGGAACGAGCCGCAGCGTTTGGTGGTGGTAGTTGGGCTCGGGGTGGCCGGAAACGTCGCCGGCGACGAGCTTGGCAGTCGCCGGAGTCGGGTGAGGTCGGTTTCGAGGCTACGGTGGACGGGAGGAAGAACTGGGGGTGGCTACGGGTTCCTGGTGCTGCACTGAGCACGGTGAGGCGCTCGGACGCGTGCTTACACGGCCATAGCCACGACGGCGACATGGCCGGTGGCGAGGAGCGCTCGGGCTCAGAGGGGGCGGTGGCTACGAGGCGTAATCGAGCACGGGAACTAGGGGGAAAGGAAGAGGAGCTCACAGTAGAGTCGGAGAGGGGGTCAGCGAGCTCGGGGAGGTCCTGGCGGCGGCGAATTCCACCGAAGATGGCTCGGGTGCTCGAGGTTGAAGACGAGCGCGAAGGCGGCGAAGCAGGGCTTCCGGCGAAGCGTGGCTCGGTGGGGAGGACGAGGGAGTCGTGGCGGAGCTAATGGACTCGTCGGAGGCGCGAGGGAGTGGCTGTAGTGGCAACTATGGCGATCGGCGGCGAGGGACGTGCTCGGCCGTCGTGGGGGAGAGTGAGAGAGACGAGGGGGAGAGTGCGAGAGGATGAGAGGGAGACGTGGGGGTCGCGTGGCACTTCAGGGCGTCTCCCGGGCGTCGGCGGAAGCAGGAGGTGGCCGGCGTGTGGCCGCGGGCGCCGGCCACGCGCTCCGCGTCCTTCTGGCGCGAGGAGGATGACGACTGGCAGCGCCAGCAGGCTGGGCCGAGCCAAGTGGCTGGGCCAGCACAGGTAAGGCCCAGGTGGGCTTTCTTCTCTCTCTTTTTTGATTTTTGTTTCTGTTTTCTATTTAACTGCAACTGTTTAGCTTTAAATAAAATACTAAAACATTTCCAAAAATCCTGAAAATAAATGTGGCCTCTGTTTAGATTATTTCCAACAAGAAACATTTACTCCCAGAATTATTTGAGCACTTAGATTATTTTATAGCATTTAAATGCCCAAATTCAAATACTTATGATTTAATTCAATGACCTTCTGTTGACCTAGAAAATTGTGCACCAGTTTTTGCCAGAGGTTCTAACCTAAGACAAAGAGGGTGAACTTTTTAGAAGGGCATTTCAGGTTCATTGAAAATATTTTTAGTAAACCCTAGTTGTTTCCAGGGGGGTGTTGGGGGTTTCTGCCTTCCCCATTTCAAATTTAAGAAAAATTTAAACATGATGCACATTCTAATGCTTGAACTAGCTAGGGTGTGACACAGGTACACATTCTTCTTACAATTAGCCAAATATATACTGTCGGTATCATCCACACAGTGCGTGCATGCGCGGTATCCCTTGTTTGTCTGTCCTGAAAGGTTACTGAGAGCAGGCTAATCATTGATGGTCATGAACAGCAACGCCTTTATGTCAAATTCTTCCCCCATGTGCTCATCCCACGCACGTACACCTGTTCCATTCCATAGTTGTAAGAGTTCTTCAACTAATGGCCTTAGGTACACATCCATGTCGTTGCCGGGTTGCTTAGGGCCTTGGATGAGCACTGGCATCATAATGAACTTCCGCTTCATGCACAACCAAGGAGGAAGGTTATACAAACATAGAGTCACAGGCCAGGTGCTATGGTTGCTGCTCTGCTCCCCAAAAGGATTAATGCCATCTGCGCTTAGACCAAACCATACGTTCCTTGCGTCATCTGCAAACTCCTTCCCGTACTTTCTTTCGATTTTTCTCCACTGCGACCCCTCAGCGGGAACTCTCAACTTTCCTGTGACGCCCGAATAATTAAGCTACAGTAATCCCACGTTATTGATGCCATGTCACCTCTCTTATTGTTGCTAATCTCGTGTTAGTTTGAAACCGATTCAAATTCAAAATTTAAAATCAAGCAAACAATAAAAGTTTTGAAATATTAAAACTAAAATGTTAAATAAATAGTAGATAAATCAGAGCCTATGATAAAATGGTAAACAACATTATTGAAATTTGATAGGTGACTTAAATAACCTCAAACAGTGGTTGAAAACATTATTTAATAACCTTTTTATTAATACAAAATAAATATGAAATGATATTTACCCCAAACTAGTTGTTGTGGTAGGATATATTGTGCTGTGATTTGTGGGCCAGCTGTCATATTTTACAAAACTCATTTGGTGCCTAGACAATTAGCAAAAACAGAAAAACAAAAATAAGAAAAACTAAAACAAAACAAGACAAACAAAAGAAAAGAAAAAGAGACCCCTCCCCCGAACTGGGCCTCGACCCAGCAGGCCATCAGGCCAACCAGCCCAACTGGGCAAAGGCCCAGCCGGCCACCCCACTCCCCCCATAACCCCCCACCCCTGGTCAAACCCTAACCCAACCACCCGCACTCCTCCACCCGATCTAGATTGGATCGGGGCTCACAAGCACGCCGCCGCCGCTGCCCGGAACGCCGCCTCACTGTCCTCCTCCTCGACCCCTCGCTGGAGCTGCCCCACCGGACTCCATCGCCGACGTCGTCTCCGTCTACAAGGTCGTCCCCGTCTTCCTCCTCATGCCTCGCTGCCCCGTACCCTGCATGTCGATGTGAGCCGCCGCCTCCCTCCTCCCTCTCTCCTTCCGCAGCACCATGCCCTTCCACCCACAATGCCGACCACTGCCGCTGCTCTACTGCCGCGGCTGCTGCTCCGCTTCCGTCGCCATGTCTCACCCCGCGCCCTGCTCCCCGCAGCGCGTGCCGAACTGTCGCGCCCTGGGCCGGCAGCCACGCCCGCTCGTATCGCCGCGCCCGCACCAGCCACGGCCTCGCCTAGCGTAGCCGCACGCCGCCGCTGTTGCGTCCCGCCTCCGTCTATGCTGCCCGCGCGCAGCGCCACTCCCCTCGCCACCGGCGCCGCCCTGCTGCTCTCCTGCCGGTGTTCCCCTCCGGTGACCGCCCGGCCTCGCCACGGCGCCCTGGGCGTGTGCCCGATTGGGTTGCGCCCGAAATCGTCGCCCGTGCCCGTTTGCCCTCTGCGCCCGTGCCCACTAGCCCCTTTGGAGCAATGACAGGTGGGCCTAGCCTAGAACGTTTTATAAAAAAAAAGAATTTAAAAAATATAAAATTATAATCAATTAATTAATTACATAAATAATTAACTTAAGTAATTTTGATTAATTGAACTAAACAAATAATTAAACTAATTAAACATTAGTCATCTAATTAACCTGGTTAGTTAATTAGCTAATTAATATATATGACAGTGGGGCCCACCCCCCTAATTAATACTAATTAGGCTAATTAAAATGTTTAATTAATATGTGTCACTGACCAGTGGGACCCCCCGGTCAGGTTGACCAGTCAACTCTGTT
The DNA here is from genome assembly GCF_002162155.2 of Triticum dicoccoides. Lineage (NCBI taxonomy): Eukaryota > Viridiplantae > Streptophyta > Magnoliopsida > Poales > Poaceae > Triticum > Triticum dicoccoides. The sequence goes on along the minus strand of NC_041384.1, from coordinate 5,626,510 downwards.
GACTGCTGATGTCAGCATGACATCATGCTGATGTCATTAATCCATTTTTCGAATTAATTTAAATAATTAATTAAATTCCAGTAATTAATAAAATCTTTAGAAAATCATATCTTTTAATCCGTAACTCGGATGAAAATACTTTCTACATGAAAGTTGTTCAGAACGACGAGACTAACCCGTATACGCAGCCCGTTCATTCGCCACACACCCCTAACATACCAAACTCACAACTTTCCCCCTCCGGCTCCTCTGCCCAAAAACGCGAAACACCAAGGATACTTTCCCGGTTGTTTCCCCCCTTCACCGGTATCACCTCATACCGCGTTAGAACACGTCTAGCTCTGCCTGTTATCCTGTTATGCTATGTATTTACTGTTTCTCCCCCCTGTTCTCTTCGGTAGACCTCGTGACGATGCTGATGCCCCTGTGGTCGACTACGTCACCGACGACCCCTCCTTCTTGTCTGAGCAACTAGGCAAGCCCCCCCCCCCTTGATCACCAGATATCGCCTATGGCAACTTGTTTAACTTATGTCTGAACTCAGATATTGTTGCTTCTGCTGACTCGTCTATGATCGAGCACTTGTATTCGAGCCCTCGAGGCCCCTGGCTTGTATTATGATGCTTGTATGACTTATTTATGTTTTAGAGTTGTGTTGTGATATCTTCCCGTGAGTCCATGATCTTGATCGTACACGTTTGCGTGCATGATTAGTGTACGATTGAATCGGGGGCGTCACAAGTTGGTATCAGAGACGACTGCCTGTAGGAATCCCCCTTTCCAACTGCTTGGCCGAAGTTGAGTCTAGTCGATGAAAACTGTTTTACTAACATGGTTGTGCGGCTCATGGGCCCACGTCGCCATTGGGTGGTATTAGGATCTTTTATTCCTTGCCTATACTCTGGGACTCTGAGCTCTCTTCTATTCGGGTTAAACGATTTTACTAACTCCGACTCTAGGTTCTCGTAATTACTTCCTCCCAGAGAGCCCCTTATTACAGACGATCGCTTGCTGCACCAGAAGTTTCTGAAGATGCTATTTGATGTTTTACCTAGACACTTGTGCCCACCGCCCTTGCAAATTCACTACCACCGAGACATCCCTATGGATAAGTACTTATACTTGCCATCCATACCTTCATTCTCGATTACTATTTTTAGTACAAGATACCCGAAGCCGCTTCCCGCTATTCTGAGAATCCTTTGTGCTTACTGCCTTGCAGTCTCTTTGCCACCTGAATACCCCTAAGTATAATTCCTCACACTTATCAAGGATTTGTTCATCCTTAGTTGTTCATGTGTTTCATAAAATTCTTTGGAATAGTATTCGGTTTTCTGAAAATCCTCAGCAGCCTATTGCTCTTGAATTCCTTGAATTCCTGCATTATGGTTAATTCCACATTTCTAGTAATCTCCGTTGACATCCTTTGTCACTATCATTTTGAGTCCATTGATTCAAAATATTGCGAATGCTCGCAATCCTCAATCAGATCCTAGAATTCATCCTTTCGGCTCAGACATCATTTTAAACATGAGTTGGATCTCGACCAATCAAATTGTTGTCAATTTTACCCCTAAGCTTACTCAACCTATCCATCCTTAATCTGAGCGTTTGCTTCTGATCCATTGATTTGGAAATCATAACTCCTTTACATGTGATCTTTGAATTAGCCAGTTGCTTCTATAATCCAATGCCTTTGCATTGTTTCTTCCTCTGGTTGAGCACCGATACTCACGTTAGCTCCGTTATGGACCGCCACACCCATTGCTGGGTTGTTATCTGATGGTATCATACACATTCAAATCTTGTGAGTTCTTTCCCTGATGCATAATGCTTTGACAACCATGCTCTACTTTCGAGCTTGTGTTAATTACTCCTAAAAATTCATGGTATATGTTTCTAAGATGCCCCGATGGGTTGAACCTATGCCTTCCTTAATCTGTGCGAACCCGAAAACTACTACGGGTCGTACTCTACCGGTGTTATGACAGATAAAATTTCAACACCACAACCTCATTGAAGACGAGAAGTGAATGAAAGGTTATGCACTAAAGAAGTGGGAGTCGACCTTGAACTTTGTGTTCATGCCCATGGATATGATGTAGATCCTATCGTGGAAACTTCTTGTAATAATAACTATTTCCTTGATAAATATCATCTGGTATCTGTGAATTGATCCATTGCAACCGTGGTTCCGACCATGATTGTTCTCCGTTGACTCTATTTCTTGGGCAAGTTCAAGTACTTGCCTTCTGCAGACCAGTACGCCTTCCCAACCTCTATTTTGATCTGCCTTCGAGTGCCACCCCCTGGTATCTCGAGGATATCTTGCCATCGCACTACATCTTATGAATTTCTAATGAAGTAGTACATTTCCCTGTCATGGTCACTCCAATGGTTCTGGGTTGTCGTCATCCGAGGACTCCGAGAATTGAATCGAATCCGCACGGCAATTCAGTACTCCTAGTACTTTGTTGTTGAGAAGTTTAATACTCCATCATGTCATTCCTAGCCTGATCGGCTACATCATTATCATGCTAAATTTAATTGTGCTACCTAGTCCTTATTCCCGGAGCACAACTTTCAACGATGAGCTAAGCTTGCGTCGATTTGCATCGTCATATCATTTCACCTTGAACAACAAACTTGATTTCGACTTTGTGTCCTAACCATCGTTCCAATAACCTTTCGCTTCATCATTCGTTTGACTTGATGTCAGCGTCGATCGATTACATATTCGTGAAATCTCTCGACAAATGTGTCATGATCATCATCTGTATTCCGAGCTTTTCCATTATATCAATTGAATTCATGATGAGAAATACCATCCTTGCCTCGATGATTTGTGATATCGTTGACCACTTTATTGTCTTCCCTCCAACACAAACTTGCTCGTGTTTTGTGATATACCTTGAGATCCTTGCTATCCAGCCTTTGTTCTTCTTTACCTTGGGGTGTTACCATCTGTTATGTCAGGATTGTTATGAGAATTTCACCACCTCTGGAGAATTCTTGATACAAGTGATACTTATCACGATCACCATTCTAATACTGGTCATGCTACCTAAGCCCATATTTCGGGTGCACCATTCGACCAATGTTTAAATTGTGTATGTTTCCCTCGAGCATACATCATTAGGTCATTTGATCTGAAAAATGTTATCACCGTGTTCACATGATTGTGGAAATCCATCCTTTTGGAATTCTCGATGAATGGTCACTAAGTCCATAAGCCACCTCCTCATCCTCTCCTTGGCTTAATGATGAACCCTTGTTCGGAACTCACTTCCATAGTTCATTTCCCGAGAATCTTACATTGTCATCTCGTCAATGTGTGTTACACCTTTTCTTCTCAGGCACCCTGAGTCTGAGGTATCCTAACACCGACCAGATCTGAATCCCGGTCAGATATGATGGTTGGAATATATTTCCAAGGGTAATAACAATGTTCTTTTATGACCCGGTAAGGTGGTGTCATGCCCAACACACCTGGCCGGAGGACCTACTTTTATAGTTTCCTTTTTAGCAAGATTATCCATTCTTCCATGAGGAAATTGAAAGACTTATTCTATGAGTTGTTCCTGATGGATCCTTTGTATCCAAAGTCTGACCTTGCTTGAAGACCATGCCAATGTTATCTCGAAGCATGTCAGTGATACTCCGATTTTCAATAAGAGCACTTGAAGAACAATGCTAAATTTTCTTTGTCCATTATCCAAACACCGTTGCTTGGGTTATGTCATGAAATTCCTCTCCCCTCACCGAAATGGTTTTCTACTTTCTATCCTGTCATGGATATCATGTTCTGTTTGTCCTTGGGAAGGATATATCCCTGAAACATGTGTTTAAACACATTTTCCCTTCCATTGTTCTGTTTAGTCTCATGATCACCTTTTCCTTTCCATGGCTTTGTTTAACCTTACTGGTGATCTATATGATCTAAGCAGTATTATTCTCCTGCTTAGGTAAGCACCTCGTTGAACCACTCTGTCACTAAGACCCTATTAATATGGTTGATAACGTTCCGGTAACCACCGATGGACGAGAACTTTACCTATTGGTCTGCCTCCTTTCAACGAGCAGGAAGATGGTTCTCTTCGTCCCTCGCCCTTGGTACCGACATTGCCGACATAATTGATAGGCTATCCTTTAACATGCCTTGTTATCATGACTGTGCAAAATATCACCGCCCTTTCTACCTTTAACCCACATGGTGGGCCCATAACCCACAGTTCCACAGGATCGAAACCTGACTCACCTATACACCTCTTGTTCCCAAGGTTGCTCCTCGCGCGTGGCCTCATAAGTAATTCACGGGCCACCTTTGGAGAGCTCATCAATTCTAGTATCAGACAAAATACTTATTCCCGTTGCTTTGAACCCCGTTCACGCCCCGTTTCAGGCATCGAACGTTTGTTTGTCCGCTTGAAACTTCACATGATACCTCCTTACTATGCTCTCGATATTTTCGTAAGTTTCCATTCGAGAGTTACTTCCGCGGTTCCGCCACCTTCCTCGATGTTATCGACTAGATAGTCGACCTTGCGGAGGTCTGTTCTCTTGGACTGCCCACCCTTTATTCTTTCGTAAGTACGATGGAGTTCCTGATGAAAGGATGCCGACATTCTTATGATTACCCGAAGCAGAGAAATGAAGCATCAATGTAATGGATCGACCTCTTCGAGAAGAGAAACCAAGGCCGAGAAGATCCGTTAGGATTTCGTAACTAGACCTTTCCCCCTTCTCTACCTCTTAAATCTCCGGACGAGATTTCTTGTAGTGGAGGAGAATTGTGACGCACGAATAATTAAGCTACAGTAATCCCACGTTAACGATGCCACGTCACCTCGGTTATTGTTGCTAATCTCGCGTTAGTTTGAAACCAATTCAAATTCAAAATTTAAAATCAAGCAAACAATAAAAGTTTTGAAATATTAAAACTAAAATGTTCAATAAATAGTAGATAAATCAGAGCCTATGATAAAATGGTAAACAACATTATTGAAATTTGATAGGTGACTTAAATAACCTCAAACAGTGGTTGAAAACATTATTTAATAACCTTTTTATTAATACAAAATAAATATGAAATGATATTTACCCCAAACTAGTTGTTGTGGTAGGATATATTGTGTTGTGATTTGTGGGCCAGCTCTCATATTTTACAAACTCATTTGGTGCCCAGACAATTAGCCAAAATAGAAAAACAAAAATAAGAAGAAGTAAAACAAAAAAAGAGAAAAAGAGACCCCTCCTCCGAGCTGGGCCTCGACCCAGCGGGCCATCGGGCCAACCAGCCCAACTGGGCAAAGGCCCAGCCGGCCACCCCACTCCCCCCATAACCCCCACCCCTGGTCAAACCCTAACCCAACCACCCGCACTCCTCCCCCCACGTCGTTTCCCCCCGATCCAGATTGGATCGGGGCTCACAAGCACGCTGTCGCCGCTGCCCGGAACGCCGCCTCACCGTCCTCCTCTTCGACCCCTTGCTGGAGCTGCCCCACCGGACTCCATCGCCGACGTCGTCTCCGTCTACAAGGCCGTCCCCGTCTTCCTCCTCACGCCTCGCTGCCCCGTACCCTGCATATCGATGTGAGCCGCCGCCTCCCTCCTCCCTCTCTGCTTCCGCAGCACCGTGCCCTTCCACCCACAATGCCGGCCACTACCGCTGCTCTACTGCCGCAGCTGCTGCTCCGCTACCGTCGCCATGTCTCACCCCGCGCCCTGCTCCCCGCAGCGCGTGCCGAACTGTCGCGGCCCTTGCTGCCTGCGCCCGCGGGCGGCACCCATGCCCGCACGCGCCCCCTGTCGCGCTCGCCGCGACCTTCATCCCCGGCGCGCGCATGACCCTGGACACGCCATGCCCGTGACCCCATTTCGGCTCCGCCACCTCCCGCCTCTCGCTCCACCTCGCGGCCGACGTCCTGCCGCTGCTCACTCGCCGCCCCGCTCCGGCCTCCCTCGCCGCGGTCCGCCTCCCTACGCTGGCCGCTCGCTGCGGCTCGCATCGCGCGCCCGCACCAGCTACGGCCTCGCCTAGCGTAGCCGCACGCCGACTCTGTTGCATCCCGCCTCCGTCTGTGCTGCCCGCGCGCAGCGCCACTCTCCTCGCCACCGGTGCCGCCCTGTTGCTCTCCTGGCGGCGTCCCCCTCTGGTGACCGCCCGGCCTCGCCACAGCGCGCTGGGCGTGTGCCCGATTGGGTTGCGCCCGAAACCGTCGCCCGCGCCCGTTTGCCCTCTGCGCCTGTGCCCACTAGCCCCTCTGGACCAATGACAGGTGGGCCTAGCCCAGAACGTTTTATAAAAATAAGAATTAAAAAATATATAAAAAATTATAATTAATTAATTAATTACAGAAATAATTAACTTAGTTAATTTTGATTAATTAAACTAAACAAATAATTAAACTAATTAAACATTAGTTATCTAATTAACCTAGTTAGTTAATTAGCTAATTAATATGTATGACACTGGGGCCCATCCCCTAATTAATAATAATTAGGCTAATTAAAATGTTTAATTAATATGTGTCACTGACCAGTGGGACCCCCTGGTCAAGTTGACCAGTCAACTCCGTTGACTACTGACGTCAGGATGACATCATGCTGATGTCATTAATCCATTTTACGAATTAATTTAAATAATTAATTAAATTCCAGTAATTAATAAAATCTTTAGAAAATCATATCTTTTAATCCGTAACTCGGATGAAAATACTTTCTACATGAAAGTTGCTCAGAACGACGAGACGAACCCGGATAAGCAGCCCGTTCGTCCGCCACACACCCCTAACATACCGAACTCCCAACTTTCCCCCTCCGGCTCCTCTGCCCAAAAACGCGAAACACCGAGGATACTTTCCCGATTGGTTCCCCCTTCACCGGTATCACCTCATACCGCGTTAGAACACGTCTAGCTTTGCCTGTTATCCTGTTACGCACTTGCTTGCTATCTATTTACTGTTTCTCCCCCCTGTTCTCTTCGGTAGACCCTGTGACGATGCTGATGCCCCTGTGGTCGACTACGTCACCGATGACCCCTCCGTCTTGTCTGAGCAACCAGGCAGGCCCCCCCCCCTTGATCACCAGATATCGCCTATTCTCTCCTATACTGCTTGCATTAGAGTAGTGTAGCATGTTACTGCTTTCCGTTTATCCTATCGTGATGCATAGCGTGTCCTTGCTACTACTGTTGTTACCTTTACCTGCAATCCTACATGCTTAGTATAGGATGCTAGTTTTCCATCAGTGGCCCTACATTCTTGTCCGTCTGCTGTGTTATACTATCGGGCCGTGATCACTCGGGAGGTGATCACGGGTATATACTATACTTTATACATGATACATGTGGTGACTAAAGTCTGGTCGGCTCGAGGAGTACCCGCGAGTGATTCACGGATTGGGGGCTGAAAGGACCTTGGTCCCGACGGCCCTCTGGCTTGATCTTTGTGGCGGAGTGACAGGGCAGGTTGAGACTACCTGGGTGAGAGGTGGGCCTGGCCCTGTCGACGTTCGCGGTTATTTCAAAATAACATGCATAACGAGTTCTTGGTATTTGATCTGAATCTGGCCATTTGGACTATACGCACTAACCAACTATGTGGGAAAGTTATGGGCACTCGACGTCGTGGTATCAGCCGAAGCCTTCGTGACGTTAGGGATTGAGTGGCGCGCGCCGGGTTGGACCGCGTAACGTGACTTCCTTTGTGCGCTTAGGTTTAGACCAGCGTGCTGACCTCTCTGTTGTGCCTAGGTGGGGCTGCGACGTGTTGATCTTCCGCGGCCGGGCATGACCCAGAAAAGTGTGTCCGGCCAAATGGGATCAAGTGTGTTGGGTTATGTGGTGCATCCCTGCAGGGAAGTTTATCTATTCGAATAGCCGTGTCCCTCGGTAAAAGGACGACCCAGAGTTGTACCTTGACCTTATGACAACTAGAACTGGATAATTAATAAAACACACCCTTCCAAGTGCCAGATATAACCCGGTGGTCACTCTCTAAGAGGGCGACGAGGAGGGGATCGCCGGGTAGGATTATGCTATGCGATGCTACTTGGAGGACTGCAGTCTACTCTCTTCTACATGCTGCAAGACGGAGGCTGCCAGAAGCGTAGTCTTCGACAGGATTAGCTATCCCCCTCTTATTCTGGCATTCTGCAGTTCAGTCCACTGATATGGCCCTTTACACATATATCCATGCATATGTAGTGTAGCTCCTTGCTTGCGAGTACTTTGGATGAGTACTCACGGTTGCCTTGTTCCCCCCTTTTCCCCCTTTCTTTACCCGATTGCTGCGACCAGACGATGGAGCCCAGGAGCCAAACGCCACCATTGACGATGACTCCTACTACACCGAAGGTGCCTACTACTACGTGCAGCCCACTGACGACGACCAGGAGTAGTTAGGAGGATCCCAGGCAGGAGGCCTGCGCCTCTTTCGATTGTATCCCAGTTTGTGCTAGCCATCTTATGGCAACTTGTTTAACTTATGTCTGAACTCAGATATTATTGCTTCCGTTGACTCGTCTATGATCGAGCACTTGTATTCGCACCCTCGAGGCCCCTGGCTTGTATTATGATGCTTGTATGACTTATTTATGTTTTAGAGTTGTGTTGTGATATCTTCCCGTGAGTCCCTGATCTTGAATCGGGGGCATCACATTTCCGTCTTTCTTACGGTCTTCTCTGTCCCATCGGATCGCCTTGGCATGCTCTTTGTTTTGGAACAAACGTTTCAACGGTGGTATTATAGGAGCATACCACATCACCTTGGCAGGAATCTTCTTCCTGGGGCGCTCGCCCTCGACATCACCAGGGTCATCGGGGCTGATCTTATAGCGCAATGCACCGCATACCGGGCAAGCGTTCAAATCCTCGTACTCACCGCGGTAGAGGATGCAATCATTAGGGCATGTATGTATATTCTGCACCTCTAACCCTAGAGTGCAGACAACCTTCTTTACTTCGTACGTACTCTCGGCCAATTCGTTGTCCTTTGGAAGCATATTCTTTATCATTACCAGCAACTTTCCAATCCCTTGTCAGATACACCATTATCTGCCTTCCATTGCAGCAATTCCAGTGTGGTGCCCAGCTTTTTCTTGTCACCTACGCAATTCGGGTACAACAATTTTTTGTGATCCTCTAACATGCGCTGCAACTTCTTCTTCTCCAAATCACGTGTGCAGTTTCTCTTTGCATCGGCAATGGCCCGACCTAGATCATCAACGGGCTCATCTAATGCCTATTCTTCAGCTTCTTCCCGCATTGCCGGCTCAGCTTCTTCCCGCATTACCGGCTCAGCTTCTTCCCCCATTGTTGTATCATCATATTCTGGGAACCCATGGCCAGGATAGCTGTCGTCATCCTCTTCTTCTTCATTGTCTTCAATCATAACCCCTCTTTCTCCATGCTTGGTCCAAACATTATAGTGGGGCATGAAACCGGACTCAAACAGGTGGATGTGAATGGTTCTTGACGTAGAGTAATTGTGACCATTCTTACAGCCAGCACATGGACAAGGCATAAAACCATCCGCCCGCTTGTTTGCCTCAGCCGCAAGCAGAAAAGTATTCACGCCATTAATGAACTCGAGAGAGCATCGGTCATCGTACATCCATCGCCGCTCATCATTAATACACAGCACCAAAAACACCAAATTAATACAATACATAAAGTTCATACAACACTTAAATGCAACAAGCAAATAACTCTCTAGCTAAAGCATTTAAATGCAACAACAAATGCGATCAAGATCGCAACTAAGGTAACAATTGATCCAACAGCATAATGATACCAAGCCTCACTATCAATGGCATATTTTCTAATCTTTCTAATCTTCAAACGCATTTTCTCCATCTTGATCTTGTGATCATCGACGACATCGGCAACATGCAACTCCAATTCCATCTTCTCCCCCTCAATTATTTTCAATTTTTCTTTCAAATACTCGTTTTCTCTTTCAACTAGATTTAACCTCTCAACAATAGGGTCGGTTGGAATTTCCGGTTCACATACCTCCTAGATAAAAATATCTATGTCAACTTGATGGGCATAATTTGTCATAAACACGAAATGCAACAAATAGTTTTAAAAGAGAATATACTACATCCGAATCATAACAAGGATGAGGGCCGACGGGGACGGATATCAAAACCATGGCACTATGTATAACAAACAACGTATGGGTAAGATAATTATACGACTAACTATATATCCAAATCACACAAACATCAATTTTTTATATAAAATTACATGAACAAGAGGCTCACCACAAGGTGGTGCCGGCGACAGGACGGTGCGGGCGATCGATGGTGGTTACGACGGAGATTTAGAAGGCACTAAGTAAACCACACCTACATATGCAAAGTAAGTGTTATTTTGACCTCAATTTGCATATAAATCAAATAGTACCAAATATAATTCCTCCCAAATTACTAAAACACACAATTAGTCACTATATAAACCAATGCAAGAGCTAATCTAGCAATGAGAGATGAAAGGACAAAGTTCCTAACCTTTGTGATCATTTGAATGGATGGGGGCCTGCAAATCTTGACAAATTTGGGGCAAATTTTGTGATGAACTCAAGATGAAGAAGGATAGAACAGAGGAGAGGGAGAGGGGAAAGGGGGAAGAACATAGTGCTGGTGGACGAAGGGTTTATATAGGACGACCTTTAGTACCGGTTCGTGCCACGAACCGGTACTAATGGTGTTGGAGGGGCCCCACTCTGACAACATCCTGCCACCACTTTCATTAGTACCGGTTCGTGGCACGAACTGGTGCTAAAGGTTTGCCATGAATTGGTACTAAAGAGCTCCTCCTGCCTAGCCGTTGGAACCGGCACTAATGGACACATTAGTGCCGGTTCTGTTACAAACCGGGACTAATGTGTCTCACATTTGACCCTTTTTCTACTAGTGTTATAATAAGAGTGCAGACGCTCCTCCATCTGGTTCCTAGTACTAGTATAGTACGTACCTTTATGGACTATAGTAGTAGTACTACTCCTAGTAAACTTTGCGCTTGGTTGTTTGGGAAGTCGAACAATAATAGCACTAGTAGTATAGTGTATGCTTCTGGCAATCTGACACCGAATTAACTGTTGCACGTCCACCGCCTGAGCGAGGGAGAGCTTGCATTAGTCAAAAGTTTCTCCTTGTCCTGCGCGCAAGCTTCTCCCGTCCTGCAACCTTCTCCTCGTTCGGCAAGTTGACGGGACACAGCAAAGTAATGCTAGTCCATGCTGCCTCCTCTCCGGTTAATATGGCTTAATTTCAAAGAAGATAAATACACTGTCTGTCACTGTATATTTGTAAAAATATGGTCAGTGGACTTCATAATACGCTCATTTCGCTCAATATATATATATATTCCGGTGTTCATACGGTCACTAGCTCACCCTGACTGAGTATGTGTGTGCATGCACGTGTAGGTTGAGCACTTGAGCGTGACCGTGTGTGTTCCGTTGTGTGCTCGGACATGAATGCATTAGGGTGTCGCGCGCGTTTTTACGTCCATGTGTACGTGTGACTGTTGCATACACATAGGGGGAGTACGTGTAGGGGCCACTAAGGAGCAGTCAAATCACACATTAAGTTAGTCGGAAGAAGCAACCATCATTTCACTCTTGAATGACACGTACGCAATATAAAATGGTTGATATGGAGAGAAAAAAAACCACTATATATACACTAGCAAGAGCCTAAGCTACAAGCCTGCTTGCTTAGGTTGCTCTCTTCACAAGCATAGAACGACGGGCCTGATCCCGCAGCTGGGGGAAGGGAACAATGTTCTGTGTAGACGCGGTCGACATTGGCGAGGGAGAAAACCCACAGTTGGTGCGTCCCAATCGGGGGTCACCGCAGTATGGCCCGATGCCGCGTCCCAACCGCCCTTCTAGCTACAGCCCGATGTCCCAGGTAGTCCATCTTCCTTTTGGAGCCGGCTTGCTCCACTGCCGTAGCTCCATCTCCATGTCGATCTTTCTCTACTTCTACTGGCTTCTACTTGTGATGAGTTTATGTCTCATGAACTAGTGCCAGTACTATTATTCTAATCACACTTCTTCAATATCTTTGCCATTAGGGATGCTCAGGTCGATTTTAGTGGAACTGCACAAAAGCATCGTATGATCCGAGGGTGCCAGCCGTCTTTCCTTCGACAGGTTCTACCTGGCCAGGAAATTAAATCATGTTTAGGGTTTAGCGTTTAAGTCGTATTGACCCCATTAGTAGTTTTTCTATCGTAAACGCTCTCACAACTTTTTTCTTTAGTTGTGAAGTAAATATTGGCTATGATCTGTGAATCATTGAGATGCATCAGCTTGCGTGTTAGTTTTCCTTTGTATTTGATGGAATGTTCTAACGGGGCAACCTTGGAATAGGAATGAAAATGGAGTGGAAAAGTTTCCGTTTTTCCGGAGAAAAAATGCAAACGGAGAGAAACCAACGTTTCGTTTCGTTGGATCACGCCATTGAGCAAAACCAACGTTTAAATCACGTCTGTCGTGTTCGTGTCTCACCATCCTCCACGGCTCGACCCCACACGGTCGCTCGGCATGCCACTCACCACAAACCGAGTAGTATACCATAACTTTCCTGCCTGCTTGTCGATGGATCGCGCCATGGAGTACTAGCACTACTGGAAGAGATTGATGAGTAGGGGGAGGACAGCTAGCTGTAGCACGGACACCGAAGAACTTTTTACATGCATGTTGTAGCCGGCTATTGCGAGCTTTGAACGCGGAGCAGCCGCGTGCAACCGGAAGCGGCGCGGGCGACGCTCTCTCGGCCGGCGCGCCGCTTCAATGCCGACGCCAGTGAGAGGTCGCGTCCGCTCTGGCAGGGCATGAATGCGGCACTGACCGTTTCGGGCGGGAAGCACGTGCGGGTGATGAAGAGGGTTCGGGTTGGTCAGGACGGGCCGTGGCAGCAGTCCGGACGTGCGCAAACAAGAGATGATGTACGTTAATATTGTTGTGTATATAATTAGCAACGTAAATAATGTGCCAGTTGGACAAATATGATTGGAGATGGAGATGGAAATGGAATTTTATGTAAACACGGATATGCATGGCTATGTCTATGTGTGTGTGCGCGACGACTCTCGCGACCTGGAAGCGGGGGCGTGTTCTCGATCGAGTTTTCTTTCTTGGTACGTTAGAAAAACAGTTTGTCTAATTCACATATAGATGTTATTTAAGGATATCACATCTAAGCTCCCACAAGTATATAATGTAGCAATAAGAAACAAAAAAAAACTAGGAAAAGACCACAAACAGAGTGGACATCAACTTATATGTGACATAACTATGTCACATCTAGATGTGTCCTAGACAGACTCTTAAAAAATTGTCCGCCAGTTTTCGTTTCTTTTTTCCGGGAACGCGCGTATTCTATTTAAAACTACTGCTATGGAGAGATTTTTTTACTCCATTATAGCTATGGAGAGTTTCTCGCGTCTCGCTCTCTCACCCTCTCCATATCAAAACAAGATGACAGTGTCCACTCTATCTGTCTCCTCACCGGTGGTCACAGATCCGCCCGAATCCCGCCTGCTGCGGGAGGTGAGGATGTGCAGCTTTGACGTTGTCGCCGTCGGCGACGGAGGAAGCCGATGCGCACCGTCCTCTCAGAGCCGGCGCTGGCACGGACGAAGATCCTCCGCGCCCTTGTTCGCTGCCGTCGTGTGGGCAGATCCCGCCCGCCCGACTAAACGACATCTCGCCGACCTGAGGTATAACTTCTTGTACTTGTCCAGCTCCCCAGGTCGCTGCGTGTGGGTTTTCTTCTATGCGACTACTCCCCAGCTCCCCATGCATAGTAGCTAGGGTTCGTCGGCTGGTCCAACATCACCTACTAGTACTACTACTAATATTATAGAGGAAATGCCACTCAAAAAGTTGTCTTGATTTATGCCTCGGTGGAGGTATACATGTTGTTTCGACAAAAAGTACATGGTGGTTGTGCGGTCATTGTCCATATGGTGGTAGTACTATCACTGGTAAAATGAAGAAATGCTTTTTTCTCGGGTATCCTGGTTTAGTTCCCATCAAGATAATTATGATGCTTCTGTTTGTTGGTGTACTTTTAATTAATTCTTATTGACAATTGAGATGTCGTTGCTAACCCTTTTTTATATTTTTGGAAATAGCGATGCGTGTCTCCATACCCGTGCATGTCTTCCTCAATTTTAGTGGAACTACACAAAATTGGATGGCCATTGTTGTTCCACCTCACTATCCTCTGCCACGTGGTTCTTCCTTCCTCGAGCTTGATTACTGAGAAGAAACAGACCAGAGTGAGGATTTGTCGAACTTCTTAGGTGCCTCACCCTAACTTGATGCCAAATGGATGATGCATCACCATGATGACCTATCGATGCTCATGGTTGCGTCGGCTGGTGAAGCTGATCGATTTTCGATGAAAAACAAGTTGTCTTCCATCAATAGCTAGTCAAACTTTGTAATACTCCCAAACCTTTCCGATAATTGAAATTAAATTTCTTTATTTGTACACACTCTCACACATTTCCGATAAATTGGCGCATGTGTGGTTGTTCATAGTGTACCACACGTGAAGGATAGTAAGTGCGACCAGGACGCGTGGGCGTGGATCGTTAGTTCATCGGAAGTAGTACTAGTTTTCTTCACTGTACATTAAATAAAGAGTTTTGTTTCGTACTTACATAATTTAAAACGATTGTTATGGAGAGAATAAGAAAACCACTCCACTATATATTAGTCGTATACACGAGAGTACTATATGGACGCAGCTTCATTGACTTAGTGCACCTGCCTTTGGATTTATGAAAGGTGGGCCCAAAATGTGGCTGGCTCACCTGTCATACAGCTAAAAGCAGGTGCAGTGAAGGCACCAGAGCCCAGTCCGTACTACAGTAGTATATATATAAGCGGGAGCCTCAGCGCTTGTTCGCTAGGGTTTGCACTCTCCACACACTGGCCGCACTACATATATGTTACACGCTGGAGCCTCAGCGTTCATTTGCTACGGTTTGCTATATTCACATTCTCTCACCCTCTCTTCACCAGATCTAAACAAGACTGCGTTGGCCTCTTGTCTCTCTCTCCCCCCTCACAGCTGGTGAAGGAGGCGTTTGTATCCCGTCGCACCGGGAAGGGGAGGAGGTGCATCGTTCACTCTATCGCCTTCGGCGAGGGAGGCAATCCACTGCCGGCTGCGCTGTTCTCTTTCACCCAGTGCCTGTGCGGGAGGGCCACCGACCCCTTCTTCCTCGCTGTCGTACGTAGTGTGGGCAGATCCGGCTTCCCGCCGCACGCCTTGCCACATCCCGACGACCCAAAGGTATAAGTTTATTTGAAACCGTCGTTGCTCTAGCTGCATGTGGATCTTTTTCGATCTGTAGTCGAATCTAGGTCTTGGTTCAAAGAGGAAAGAAGGGTGCAGTGGGATGGAGCAAGAATCTAGGACGTGGTTCAATGAGGAAAGCAGGGGCGGAAAGTAGTATAGACTGGCTATCCAGCCGCTTTGTAGGTCGAAAAGGGAAAATGGGGTAACCTAGTACACACATCTGTAAGGAACCAATCTCTTTCTTGAAAAGGGAAACAAACATAGGAAGAAGGTTCAAAGAGAACAAATATGGGACCAGCGCATATATGCTGCTTGGCTACATACTCTGCATCACCCATTTATACGTGTGGACGCACATGGTGCTGGCATGTCGCATGCAGCTATTTTGCTATTGTTAATCTAAGAATGCCGCCGGAAAATTGAAATAATGCCACTATTAAGAGTAAATTACATTTTTTAACGAATGTTGTTTCAAGAGAATGTCTCTGTTAATATGAATCAATGCAACCGTTTTAGAAATGCTACTATCCTACTTTGTTTTCCATCCAAGATAAGTTAGATGCTTCTTTCTGTCACCGTTTGTTTCATCCTCCTTTATCGGCAAGTAATTGTTTCCTTTTTGGCTCTGTTAAAACAGGGGTATCGATTCAACTTGTTGCTACTACGACATTTTGCTTCGCTACTCAAAATACTTATGTTTTAAGAGTGTTTTGTGCAGTTCAACTTGAATGTCGCAGCGGTGACTTTGCTTAATTTTTGTGGAACTGCACAAAAGGAGATCGAGATTTGTTTCCAGTCTTCATGGCGAGTTGTTTCAAATCTTGGTCTCAACCACATGATGTGCAGTGTGCTTTGAGATGTTGTCCTTGTTTTGGTACTGTTTTTTCCCATCAAGTAGTGAACAAAAATGGGACCAACCCAGACATGATGCTTGTTGCTTTGTTACAACAAATTCAGCATCACCCCCTTTATAAGCCAGTAGTTGATGCCACTCTCAGAATTAACTACTGATCTGTTTTAAGAGAATTTCTCTGTTAATATGAATCAATGCAACCATTTTAGAAATGCTACTGTCCTATACTTTGTTTTCCATCAAGATAAGGTAGATGCTTCTTTTTGTGGCCGCATGTTTCATCCTCCTTTATTGGCTAGTAATTTTTTTCTTTTTTGCCTCTTAAAACAGGGATATCTATTCAACTTGTTGCTATAGAAAACTTAAATGTCACACCGGCAACTTTACTTGATTTCAGTGCAACTGCACAAAACTTGATTGGATTTCCTATTCGTGTTGGTAGATTCATATTTTATCTTGGTCGTCTCATGAAAGGTCAGTACAGGCCTTCATCCACATGATTGTGCAGTGTGCTTTGAGATGTTGTGCTACTTGTATTGGTACTGTTTTAAATAAATGATGAATTGAAGCTATTGTATTGTTGTCTTTTCCCATTAAGCAGTGAACAAAAATGGGACCAACCCAGACATGATGCTTGTTGATGTCTACTACACAACCTTCTTCTTGTAGACGTTGTTGGGCCTGCAAGTGCACAGGTTTGTAGGACAGTAGCAAATTTCCCTCAAGTAGATGACCTAAGGTTTATCAATCCGTGGGAGGCGTAGGATAAAGATGGTCTCTCTCAAGCAACCCTGCAACCAAATAACAAAGAGTCTCTTGTGTCCCCAACACACCCAATACAATGGTAAAGTGTATAGGTGCACTAGTTCGGCGAAGAGATGGTGATACAAGTGCAATATGGATGGTAGATATAGGTTTTTGTAAACTGAAAATATAAAAACAGCAATGTAGCAAGTGGTAAAAGTGAGCGTAAACGGTATTGCAATGATAGGAAACAAGGCCTAGGGTTCATACTTTCACAAGTGCAAGTTCTCTCAACAATAGTAACATAATTGTATCATATAACTATCCCTCAACATGCAACAAAGAGTCACTACAAAGACACTAATAGCGGAGAACAAACGCAGAGATTATGGTAGGGTACGAAACCACCTCAAAGTTATTCTTTCCAATCAATCTGTTGGGCTATTCCTATAAGTGTCACAAACAGCCCTAGAGTTCGTACTAGAATAACACCTTAAGACACACATCACCTAGATACTCCAATGTCACCTCAAGTATCCGTGGTTATGATTATACGATATGCCTCACACAATCTCAGATTCATCTATTCAATCCAACACAAAGTACTTCAAAGAGTGCCCAAAGTTTCTACCGGAGAATCACGACGAAAACGTGTGCCAACCCCTATGCATAGGTTCATGGGCGGAACCCGCAGGTTGATCACCAAAACATACATCAAGTGGCACGTGATATCCCATTGTCACCACAGATACGCACGGCAAGACATACATCAAGTGTTCTCAAATCTTTAAAGACTCAATCCGATAAGATTACTTCAAGGGGAAAACTCAATCCATTACAAGAGAGAAGAGGGGGAGAAGAAACATAAGATCCAACTATAATAGCAAAGCTCGTGATACATCAAGATCGTGCCAAATCAAGAACATGAGAGAGAGAGAGAGAGAGAGATCAAACACATAGCTACTGGTACATACCCTCAGCCCCGAGGGTGAACTACTCCCTCCTCGTCATGGAGAGTGCCGGGATGATGAAGATGGCCACCGGTGAGGGTTCCCCCCTCCGGCAGGGTGCCAGAACAGGGTCCCGAGAGGATTTTGGTGGCTACAAAGGCTTGCGGCGGTGGAACTCCCGATCTAATCTCTGTTCTGGAAGTTTTAGGGTACATGGATATATATGGGAGCTGGAAGTACACCGGGGAGCCACGGGGGCCCCACGAGGCAGGGGGCGCACCACCACCCTCGTGGGCAGCTCCCGTATCTTCTGACGTGCACTCCAAGTTCCCTGGGTCTTATTCGGTGAGAAAATCACGTTCCAAAAAGGATTTTTCTGTTTGGACTCCGTTTGATATTCCTTTTCCTCGAAACACTGAAATAGGCATAAAACAACAAATCTGGGCTGGGCCTCCGGTTAATAAGTTAGTCCCAAAAATAATATAAAAGTGGATAATAAAGCCCAATATTGCCTAAAACAGTAGATAATATAGCATGGAGCAATCAAAAATTGTAGATATGTTTTTTTTTGAATATTTACTGTAGGGTAAAAACCCCACAGCCCTTTATTGCAGTCACCCAAAAAAAAAACTGTACAGAAAGGGAAGAAAAGATTACAAACCTAAACTAAAGGGAAGAAGAACTTACAATTACATAAGGGAGTTGACCCAATCTACAAGCCTAGACTTATAGCTATCCTTAAACCTATGTGACAGGAGTAGAATATCATGTACAAAACTGCCCCTCCAGGCAGCAAAAGTAGCCTGGACGCCCCTGAAAGTTCTCCCATTTCTTAGAATCCAGATATTCCAAGCAGCTGTGAGCATAAAATTATAGATATGTTGGAGACATATCACTTGTTGCTTTGTTACAACAAATTCATCACCACCCCCTTTATAAGCAAGTAATTGATGCCACTCTCAGAATTAACTACTGAATCTTATTTCAAAACTGCAACACTTGTTAGGGATTGTCGAGATTACCATTTTTGTGGCCGCATGTTTCATCCTCCTTTATTAGCCAGTAATTGATTCCTTTTTTTGCCTCTGTTTAAACAGGGATATCTATTCAACTTGTTGCTATTGCAACATTTTGCTTCGCTATGCAAAACACTTTGCTTGATTTCAGTGCAACTGCACAAAACGAGATTGGCTTTCCTATTCGTGTTGGCAGATTCGTATTTTATCGTTGTTGGTCTCATGAAAGGTCAGTATAGGCCTTCATGCACATGATTGTGCAGTGTGCTTTGAGATGTTGTGCTACTTGTATTGGTACTGTTCTAAATAAATATTGAATTGAAGCTATTGTATTGCTGTCTTTTCCCATTAAGTAATGAACAAAAATGGGACCAACCCAGACATGATGCTTGTTGCTTTGTTACAACAAATTCAGCATCACCCCCTTTATAAGCCAGTAATTGATGCCACTCTCAGAATGAACTACTGAATCTTATTTCAAAACTGCAACACTTGTTAGGGATTGGCGGGATTACCATTTTTGTGGCCGCATGTTTCATCCTCCTTTATTAGCCAGTAATTGATTCCTTTTTTGCCTTTGTTTATATAGGGATATCTATTCAACTTGTTGCTATTGCGACATTTTGCTTCGCTACGCGTAACACTTTGCTTGATTTTAGTGCAACTGCACAAAACAAGATTGGATTTCTTATTTGTGTTGGCATATTCGTATTTTATCTTGTTCGTCTCATGAAAGGTCAGTACAGGCCTTCATCCACATGATTGTGCAGTGTGCTTTGAGATGTTGTGCTACTTGTATTGGTACTATTTTAAATAAATGTTGAATTGAAGCTATTGTATTGCTGTCTTTTCCCATTAAGTAGTGAACAAAAATGGAACCAACCCAGACATGATGCTTGTTGCTTTGTTACAACAAACTCTGCATCACCCCCTTTATAAGTAGATGGAAGCACATACTGTTGTTGCGCCCACTCTACCCTGGAACTGTTTATGCTTTTCGTTAATCTAATGCCGCTGGTAAAATTAAGCAATGCCACTCTCAGAATTAATTAACTACTGAATCTTAGTTCAAAACTGCAGCACTTGTTAGGGATTGGCGGGATTACCATTTTTGTGGCCGCATGTTTCATCCTCCTTTATTGGCCAGTAATTGATTCCTTTTTGCCTCTGTTAAAATAGGGATATCTATTCAACTTGTTGCTATTGCGACATTTTGCTTCGCTTAATTTTGGTGGAACTGCACAAAATGAGACCGGATTTCCATATATGTGTTGAGATCTCTTTTAGATCCATCTCAGGCGCAGTTTCAAATCTTGGTCTTGAAAGGTCAGTACCTACTTTCCCCAGAATTAACTACTGAACCTTAGTTCAAAACTGCAACACTTGTTAGGTATCGGCGGGAGTACCATTTCTGTTAGGGATCGGCCGGAGTACATGTTTAAGAAATGTATTGTTCAGATAATGTCTCTATTATTATATATCAGTTACAGTGTTTTACAAATGGTACTGTCCTCCTTTGTAGTTCTTTCTACATGTTTAACCAAGGTATTATTAAGATAATGTCTCTGTTAAAATGAATCAGTCGCATTGTTTTAGGAATGATACTTTTCTGCTTTTTCGTTCTTTATACATATTGAAACAAGGCATTGTTAAGATAATGTCTCAGTTAATATGAATGAATCACACTGATGGAGAATTGCTACTCTCCTGCTTTGTTTCCCATTAAGATAAGGTAGATCAGTAGATGTTTTTCTTCTGGGAGTACAAGTAATCAACCGTTATTTCTCAGTAATTGTTTCCCTTATACCTTTTGTTGCTTACAGGGATATCAAAATTAAAGCTTGGTTTTATTCCAACTTCGATTTTAGTTCAACTGCACAAAAGGAGCCAATGTGTCCAAGGAAAACTGCTGCATTACTAGTGAGGGAGTCCTTGATAAGGGGGTATCCGGACAGCCGGACTATAACCTTTGGCCGGACTGTTGGACTATTAAGATACAAGACTGAAGACTTCGTCCCATATCCAGATGGGACTCTCCTTGGCGTGGAAGGCAAGCTTGGCAATACGGATATGTAGATCTCCTTCCTTGTAATTGACTCTGTGTAACCCTAGCCCCCTCCAGTGTCTATATAAACCGGAGGGTTTAGTCCGTAGGACACAATAACAACAATCATACCATAGGCTAGCTTGTAGTGTTTAGCCTCTCCGATCTCGTGGTAGATCTACTCTTGTACTACCCATATCATCAATATTAATCAAGCAGGAGTAGGGTTTTACCTCCATCTAGAGGGCCCGAACCTGGGTAAAAATATCGTGTCCCTTGTCTACTGTTACCATCCGCCTAGACGCATAGTTCGTGACCCCCTACCCGAGATCCGCCGGTTTTGACACCGACATTGGTGCTTTCATTGAGAGTTCCTCTGTGTCGTCATCATCAGGCTTGATGGCTCCTTCGATCATCGTTAGCGATGCGGTCCAGGGTGAGAATTTTCTCCCCAGACAAGATCTTCGTATTCAGCGGCTTTGCACTACGGGCCAATTCGCTTGGCCATCTAGGGCAGATTGAAAGCTACGCCCCTGGCCATCAGGTCAGGTTTGGAAGTTTAAACTGCACGACCGACATCCGCGGAGACTTGATCTTCGACGGATTCGAGCCCTTGCCATGTGCACCGCACTGTCACGATGGGCATGATCTAGCTCTGCCGCCGGACAATGTTCAGGAGATCGCACCTGCAACCACTCTGACCTTCAATTCGGAGCCAACTGTGCCATCCATGGATGGGTGGTTGGACCCCGCCATGAAGGCTGCAGACTCAACGGCGGTCGAGCTGAACACAAGCCTTCCCCTTCGCAAGGCCCGTGACTCCGCGCTGCCGGACTCCCCTTCGGACTCCGAGCCACCCGCACCCCTGCCAATCGAATCCGATTGGGCGCTGATCATGGAGTTCACCGCCACGGATATCTTCCAGCACTCGCCCTTCGGCGACATACTGAATTCACTAAGGTCTCTCTCTTTGTGAGGAGAGTCCTGGCCGGATTACGACCGGCAGGATTGGGATGCGGACGACGAAGAAATTCAACACCCACCCACCACCCACTTTATAGCCACTATCGATGACTTGACCGACATGCTCGACTTCGACTCCGAAGACATCGACGATATGGACGACGATGTAGGAGACGAACAGGAACCAGCACTTACAGGGCACTGGACAGCCGCGTCATCGCACGATGTATACATGGTGGACACACCCAAAGGAAACGACAACGAGGAACGAGAGGACGCAGCGAAGGATCGTTCCCTCGAAAAGCAGTCAAAGAGGCGGCGTAAGCGCCGCTCCAAACCCCGCATCGACAGAAACAGTGGTCATACAGACCCAGCCACAGAGCAGGGCGAGTCGGCGGACGACAAACAAGGCAACTTGGATAATCAAGCAGAACAACCCGTCCCCGGCGAAGATAACAGTCTGGATGACCTCACATCGGACAAATTCCTGGAGCAGAAGAACCTCCATAAAAGGCTCATCGCCACTGCGCGTAGCCTAAAAAAGCAGAAGTGGAAGCTCAAAACTGCGAAAGATGCACTAAGAATCAGATGGAGCAAAGTACTCAACACCGCAGACAAATATGGCGGCAGTAGCCAAACAAAGAGCTACCCGAAGCGAAAGCTACTGCCCGAATTTGATGAGGAGGCGTTAGAGCCCCCGCAATCAAAAAACAAAGCAGCCATCCGGTCGGATAGACGACCTCACGGCCAACATAGAGCGGCAGACGACGCCGCACACAAGCCAGCACGTGATCCACACGAGGGCCCGCATCAAAAAGATGGTCCAACCAGATCTATCTACGGGCCAAGAAAGCACGCCCTAGCAAGCAATGCAACACAACAAATATCCGAACACCACGGCACACCCAAATACAGGGGTGCCGCGCACCCCCTATGTTTCACTGATGAGGTGCTGGACCATGAATTTCCAGCGGGATTCAAACCCGTAAACATAGAGGCATATGACGGAACGACAGACCCAGGGGTCTGGATTGAGGATTATATCCTCCATATCCACATGGCTCGAGGAGATGATCTCCACGCCATCAAATACCTACCCCTCAAGCTCAAAGGGCCAGCCAGGCATTGGCTCAAAAGCCTCCCCTAAAACACTATTGGAAGTTGGAAAGAGCTCGAGGACGCCTTTCGGGCAAATTTTCAAGGGACCTATGTCCAACAACCGGATGCTGACGATTTAAGTCATATAACTCAACAGCCCGGAGAGTCGGCCCGAAAACTCCGGAACAGGTTTCTTACTAGAAAGGACCAAATAGTCGACTGTCCGGACGCCGAAGCCTTAGTAGCTTTTAAACATAGCGTTCGAGACGAATGGCTCGCCAGACACCTCGGCCAGGAAAAGCCAAGAACAATGGCCGCATTAACAAGCCTCATGACCCGCTTTTGCGCAGGCGAGGACAGCTGGTTGGCAAGATCCAGCACCAGTGACCCAAGTACGTCCGAAGTCAGGGATGGAAATGGGAAACCACGATGCAGCAAAGACCAGCGCCGGAATAAGGAAAACAGCCCGAAGAGCACGACAGTTAACGCCGGATTCAAAATCTCTCGGCGGGGTCAGCAAAAGCTGCCTCTCAAAGACAACAGAGACGAGCTATCCA
Organism: Triticum dicoccoides; assembly: GCF_002162155.2. Classification (NCBI taxonomy): domain Eukaryota; kingdom Viridiplantae; phylum Streptophyta; class Magnoliopsida; order Poales; family Poaceae; genus Triticum; species Triticum dicoccoides. The sequence continues at coordinate 5,602,952 of NC_041384.1, read as the reverse complement.
GTCTTAATAAAATTCTGGACAAGATATGTCAAATCCATAGCACCCTTGATAAACCTTCAAATCACACCCATAGAGAATGTTGGGTATTCAAACAATCCGGCAAACTCAACGCCGAACACAAGGGGCTGGATACACCAAGTGAAGACGATGACGAACCCTGCAAGCAAAGCACTGGGGGACAGAAGAAATTCCCATCAGAAGTAAAAACAGTAAACGTGCTACACGTGACAAAGGGGAGAAGCAAGGTGGCGCCCATAGATATATGTGCCCTAGAGCCTATCACAACGGAGTCCCGCCATTGGTCATCCAAACCGATCACCTTCGACAATCGGGATTACTCCGGAAGTATCCGGCACGCAGGATGGGCTGCCCTGGTGTTAGACCCGATAATTGACAGATACTACTTCACACAAGTCTTGATGGATGGCGGCAGTAGTGTCAACCTGATATATCAGGACACGGTCCGCAAAATGGGGGTAGAACCAACTAAAATTAGCCATCGCAATATTTCCTTTAAAGGAGTAACACCAGGCCGAGGGACTCGTTGTTCGGGCTCCCTCCTACTAGAAGTCATATTCGGCTCTACCAATAACTTCCGTAGCGAAAAGCTAACATTCTACATCGCTCTGTTTAAAAGTGTCTATCAAGCACTACTAGGACGTGACGCTTTCGCCCGCGTTAACGCAATACCGCACTATGCATCTCTTACGCTTAAGATGCCCGGTCCACAAGGCATCATTTCAGTAAAGAGAAACATTGAGCGCTCCTTGCGTGCGGAAGACTATGCGGCTGCTTTGACAGCCACACACTAAACTGCCTCACCAACCTGAGCGCCTAATAGGTCGTTGAGGGAGTCCTGGATTAGGGGGTGTTCGGGTAGCCGGACTATACCTTAAGCCGGACTCCTGGACTATGAAGATACAAGATTGAAGACTTCGTCCCGTGTCCGGATGGGACTTTCCTTGGCGTGGAAGGCAAGCTTGGCGATGCGGATATTCAAGATCTCCTACCATTGTAACCGACTCTGTGTAACCCTAACCCTATCCGGTGTCTATATAAACCGGAGGGTTGTAGTCCGTAGGCAATCAACCCCATACGCAACAATCATACCATAGGCTAACTTCTAGGGTTCAGCCTCCTTGATCTCGTGGTAGATCTACTCTTGTACTACCCATATCATCAATATTAATCAAGCAGGAGTAGGGTATTACCTCCATCGAGAGGGCCCGAACCTGGGTAAAAAACATCGTGTCCCTTGTCTCCTGTTACCATCCGGCCTAGACGCACAGTTCGGGACCCCCTACCCGAGATCCGCCAGTTTTGACACCGACATTGGTGCTTTCATTGAGAGTTCCTCTGTGTCGTCGCCTTTAGGCCCGATGGCTCCTTTGATCATCAACAACGATACGGTCCAGGGTGAGACATTTCTCCCCGGACAGATCTTCGTCTTCGGCGGCTTCGCTCTGCGGGCCAATTCGCTCGGCCACCTTGAGCAGATCGAAAGCTACGCCCTTGGCCATCAGGTCAGGTTTGGAAGCCTAAACTACACGACTGACATCCACGGGGACTTGATCTTCGACGGATTCAAGCCACAGCCAAGCGCGCCGCACTGTCTCGATGGGCATGATATAGCTCTGCCGCTGAACAGCGCCTTGGAGGCCGCATACGCATCGGTTTCGACCATTGATTCGGAGCCTACTGCGCCGATCGAGGATCAGGGGTTGGACGCTACCTCAGGGGCTGCGATCTCAGAGGCGATCGAGCCGAACTCCGGCCCCGCACTCCGCATGGCTGATGACTCTGAGGAGCCGGATTCCTCTCTGAACTCCGAGCCCCCCGCGCCCCTGCCGATCGAATCCGATTGGGCGCCGATAATGGAGTTCACCGCCGCAGACATCTTTCAGCGTTCGCCTTTTGGCGACATCCTGAATTTTCTTAAGTCTCTCTCTTTATCAGGAGAGCCCTGGCCGGACTACGGTCAGCGAGGGTGGGATACGAACGATGAGGAAATTCAAAGCCCACCCACCACCCACTTTGTAGCCACTGTCGACGATCTAACCGACATGCTTGACTTCAGCTCCGAAGACATCAACGGCATGGACGACGATGTAGGAGATGAACAGGAACCAGCACCTGTAGGGCGCTGGAAGGCCACCTCGATCTCGTCATATGACATATATATGGTGGACACTCCAAAAGATGGAGATGGCGATGGAACAGTGGGGGATGACGCCCCCAAGAAACAGCCAAAGCACCGGCGTCAGCGGCACCGCTCTAAATCCCGCCAAAGCAAAAATGGTGATTCCGGCACGGGAGAAAATACTACCCCGGATAGCACCGAAGAACACCCTCCTCAGCAAGATTCGGCACAGGAAGATGGAGAAGCCAGCCCTCATGAGAGAGCGGCAGACCGAGAGGTCAAGGATGATAACTATACGCCTCCCTCCGAAGACGAGGCAAGCCTCGATGACGACGAATTCGTCATACCATCAGACCCCGCCGAACAAGAGCGTTTTAAACACAGGCTTTTAGCTACGGCAAGCAGCCTCAAGAAAAAGCAGCAACAGCATAGAGCTGCCCAAGATTTGCTAGCTGACAGATGGACTGAAGTCCCTGCGGCTGAAGAGCATGAACTCAAACGCCCCTCCAAGAGTTACCCGAAGCGCAGGCCGCTACCCCGATAAGAGGAAGAAGCACCTACATCACCAGCGCATGACATGGTAGACCGGCCACCTCGCGGCCGCGACAGAGAGGCCTCTCGGCCCTCCGCCCAAGCCATGCCCCGACGCTGCTCAACTAAGGCACGGGAAAATGCGCCCGACCTGCGAGACATACTGGAGGATAAGGCAAGACAAACAAGATTGATCTACGGATCGCGCAGGCGCCCTACGGCATGTGACAATGATCTTCACGCCGGATACAACAAATCCGGCCGGGCTAAACACAACAGACATAGCTCTTCCGAGCTGCGTTGTGATATAGCCCAGTACAGAGGCGCCGCACAGCCGCTATGCTTCACGAATGAAGTAATGGATCATAAAATCCCAGAGGGTTTCAAACGCGTTAACATCGAATCATACGATGGCACAACAGATCCAGCGGTATGGATCGAGGATTATCTCCCGCTCAAACTTAAAGGACCGGCCCGGCATTGGCTTAACAGCTTGCCAGCAGACTCAATTGGTTCTTGGGAGGACCTGGAAGCCGCATTCCTTGACAACTTCCAGGGCACTTACATGCGACCCCCGGATGCCGACGACTTAAGCCACATAATTCAGCAGCCAGAGGAATCGGCCAGACAATTCTCGACACGGTTCCTAACAAAGAAAAACCAGATAGTCGACTGTCTGGACGCAGAGGCCCTAGCACCCTTCAAGCACAACATCCGCGACGAGTGGCTTGCCCGGCACCTGGGACAGGAAAAGCCGAAATCCATGGCAGCCCTCACGACACTCATGACCCGCTTTTGCACGGGAGAAGACAGCTGGCTAGCTCGCAGTAACAACTTATCAAAGAACCCTGGTAATTCGGATACCAAGGACAAAAGTGGCAGGAAACGTCGGAATAAGCAAAAACGTCGCGTTAATAGCGACAGCAATGAAGACACGACAGTCAATGCCGGATTCAAAGGCTATAAATCCGGTCAGCGGAAAAAGCCATTCAAAAAGAATACTCAGGGCCGGTCTAGTTTGGACCGAATACTCGATCGCTTGTGCCAGATACATGGCACCCCCAAAAGGCCAGCCAATCAAACTAACAGGGATTGTTGGGTGTTCAAGCAGGCAGGCAAGTTAAGGGCCGAAAACAGAGACAAGGGGCTGCACAGCGACGACGAGGAGCCCAAGCCGCCGAACAACAATGGACAGAAGGGCTTTCCCCCACAAGTGCGGACGGTGAACATGATATACGCAACCCACATTCCCACGTGGGAGCGGAAGCGTGCGCTACGGGACGTATACACGATGGAGCCAGTCGCCCCAAAGTTCAGCCCATGGTCCTCCTGCCTGATCACTTTTGATCGAAGGGACCATCCCACTAGCATCCGTCATAGCGGCTTCGCCACATTGGTTCTCGACCCAATCATCGATGGATTTCATCTCACAAGAGTCCTCATGGACGGCGACAGTAGCCTGAACCTGCTTTATCAGGATACAGTGCAGAAGATGGGCATAGATCCCTCAAGGATTAAGCCCACAAGAACGACCTTTAAAGGCGTTATACTAGGTGTAGAAGCCAACTGTACAGGCTCAGTAACACTTGACGTGGTCTTCGGATCCCCGGACAATTTCCGAAGCGAAGAGTTAATCTTCGATATAGTCCCGTTTCGCAGTGGCTATCACGCCCTGCTCGGACGAACCGCATTCGCAAAGTTCAATGTGGTGCCCCACTATGCATATCTCAAGCTCAAGATGCTAGGACCTAGAGGAGTAATTACGGTCAACGGAAACACCGAACGCTCCCTCCGTACGGAGGAGCATACGGCGGCTCTCGCAGCGGAGGTACAAAGTAGCCTTCTCAGGCAATTCTCCAGTCCGGCCATTAGAAAACCAGACACTGCCAAGCGCGCCCGGAGTAACCCACAGCAGGACCACCTGGCACACTCTGAGCAAGCGTAGCAATGCGGCCCCAACCCCAGCTTTCTCGACATAGCGAAACCAGTACCTCGCGTACATAACTACGCCCTTGAAATACAATGGGCACAGGGGAAGTGGCACAATAACGGCACGCCCAAAATATGGCTTAAAACGTACTAGGGGCTGCCGGATTCTTTTTTTAATTTTTTCTTACTTTCAGGACTCCATACTTCGGACGACCTGTTCGGCAATTCGACTGCCGCACAAACGATGCAAGATCCAGGGAGGTAGACAAGCCATGCCGCATTATGGAACCCCCAGGTGGTCTCTATTACGAGCAGTATACCTGTTTTGAATACAATTCCGCGGCCTGCCCCTGGCTAGGACATGTTAAATAGTCCAATATCTTTACCTTATAAATACCACTTGTATCGTTCTGCTCTGACAGCAGCCTTTATATAAACAATGCATAGCTTTTGTCTATTTTCTGCATTACTCTCTTTTATATATGTTCATTAATGACATGTTGCACCCGTACATTGTGGTACGACAAGTATGCCAGGGGCTTCAGTACCCTTTAATATGGTGTGAGAAGTCCGTACACTTTCACAAGTGCGGCACCCCGAACTTATAGCACTATATGCATCGGCTCCAAATCATGATTTGGGTCAATAGTTGGGTTTGCCCGGCTCCTATGTTTTGGTGCCTTACGTTCCGCTATATCGGCTAAGGTAGCACTAGGAGAACCACTGCGATTGTGCCCCAGTTGAGCTGGGTTAAGCACCTCAGTGGAGAAAGCTAAAACTGACTGTCATGATGAGGCGAGAGACCGGTCGCTGTTCGAGAGGTTTTTCGAGTCCTTAAAGACTTCTTCTGCTTCGAGCGAGGAGCCGGATTTGTCCGGCCAAGGCGTGGATACCACCCCGAACTCGGTCTTCCGAACTAGGGGCTTCGCCGAAATTTAAATTATAAAGTTCTATGGCTAAGTGAGAGTGTTCAAGCATTATAGTCCGATTGCCTGGTTCGTTGTGCTGAGCGCCTCCCTCGAAGGACCCAACTATGGGAAAAAGAGCGCTCAAGTTTATCCCAAATACCCCAGCACTAGTGGCATGGGGGCAGAAGCCGACGACTGGCCATCCCTCAATTTTTTGATAAATGGCCGCACAGAAAATAATATTTTAAATTCAATAAGCATTGCTTCAGCGCCCATGAACAAGTTTTCAGCGCATAGGATAAAAACGAGCGAGTTTATTCAAAAATTATATCCTTGGTACATTCATCCGCCACAAGGCGGACACCCGCAAGAATATCCTTGTAATAGTTCTCGGGCTTGCGATGCTCCTTCCCCGGCGGCGGCCCGTCCTTCACAAGCTTCTCACCGTCCAGCTTACCCCAGTGCACCTTTGCACGGGCAAGGGCCTGACGGGCACCTTCAATGCAGACGGAGCGCTTGATGACCTTGAGCCTTGGACAGGCCTCCACCAGCCACCGCACCAGGCCGAAGTAGCTCCCAGGAAGGGCCTCTCCGGGCCACAGCCGAACTATGAAGCCCTTCATGGCCTGTTCGGCCGCCTTGTGGAGCTCGACCAGCTGTTTCAGTTGGTCGCTCAAGGGCACAGGGTGTCCGGCCTCAGCATACTGAGACCATAATACCTTCTCCGTCGAGCTGCCCTCTTTAGCTCGGTAGAATGCGGCAGTGTCGGATATGCTGCGGGGAAGATCTGCGAATGCCCCTGGAGAGCTCCGGATTTGGGTAAGTAACAAGTAGTTTACTTTTATATATCTGCTTTGCATAAAGAATGCTTTACCCGATGCTATGTTCTTCATATCCTCCAACTCTTGGAGGGCCTTTTGGGCTTCGGCCTTGGCAAACTTGGCAGTCTCAAGGGCCGCCGCGAGCTTGGACGCTTGGGTCTTTGAATCAAGCTCCAAACTCTCATGTTTTTTCATGAGAGCCTGAAGCTCTTGCTACACCTCGCCGACCTGAGCCCCAAGATTCTCTCTCTCAGTGCGCTCCGCGGCCGTTTTCTTTTCGGCCTTGGACAACGCCTGCTTGAGGATCGCCACCTCGGTCGTGGCCCCTATAATAAGCAGTGCAATCTTGTTATTTTTTGCAATCACGCCTCTCTATAGGCATTTTTTCTATAAGGTATCTCTTACCTTCTTTCTCCTCGAGCTGCCGTTTGGCAAGACCGAGCTCTTGCTCGGTCTGCTTGAGACCCTGCTTCAGGGCACCCACCTCCACAGTCAGTGTGGCGGTGGCCAGCAGCGAAGCCTGCATACGTATATTGACTCCTTTTTAGTTAGACTCCTGCGATATTTAATAGATCCTCTATTCGGCTTTTCTTTCCGAACGCCAAACAGAGAATCAGGGGCTACTGTCTATGCGGTAATATTTTTATATATATTTACTTACCTTGAAGCCTGTTAGAAGGCTAGCGCAAGCTTCAGTCAGTCCACTCTCGGCGGACTGAACCTTCTGGATCACCGTACTCATAATAGTACAATGCTCCTCGTCGATGGAGGCGCCGTCAAGCACCTCCTGCAGATTGTCCGGCACCTCCGGTTGGACGGAGGCCGCCGGCTCAGAAGGCTTGCTCCTCTAGGAAGGAGTTCGCCTACCGCGGTCCGGAACTGTTGATGATTCCGGCGCGGTGTCCGGCACAAAGCCGGACTTGGAGCCCTGGGGGGTCTTGTCCCCTTTACTCCTGGGGTCCGGGAGGTCGCCTTGCGGCTCCTCCAGGACCACCACCTCCTGCCCCGGAGCTCGTTGCGACGCCACTTCGGCATCGTCCGCAGTGTGGGGGGAGACAGCGGGCAGAACTGAGTTCACGTCCGATGAATCCAGGGAGCCGCTCAACGACTCGTTGAGTTCGGCCCGGGGCGGGCTGCATAATTATGTTCGACATTAGGGAAAGCTGTGCAACAAAGGAACATCATGAGTTATTCTGATATCCGAACTTACGATTTCGCCGGACGCTTGGCCCTGTTTGGCCACTCCTCTTTGCCCTCTTCGGTGTTGGGGGCGTAGTCCGGCGGAGGGGTCTTTCTTTTCCTAGACCCCTCGGCCTCCCCCGTTGGGGCGGCCTTCCTCTTCTCTCCTCCCTCCGCTGGGGGGGGGGGAGTTTTCTTCTTCCCCCTCCTCATTTTCGCGGGAGGAGGGCGTCTCAGACTCGTCAGATGACGAGTCCGACACCACCACGTTGCGGGCACTCTTTCGAGTCCCCGTGGTCTTCTTCTTCTTGGCCTTCTTCTCCGGCACCACATAAGGCGCCGGAACCAGCAGCTTCGCTAGTAGAGCTGGGGCTGGGTCTTCGGGCAGCGGAGCTGGACAGTTAATCAGTCCGGATATCGCCCGCCAAGCCTGACAAAGGTAAGGGAGTTTAGATCCCGTGTAGAGTCAAACTATGAAAAAACTTAACATCCTGTAAAAGGTGAAAATAGCTTACCTCGCTAGCGTGACGCCGCGAGCTGTATCTGCGGTCCTCGGAAGCGGATGCGGGAGCCTCGGCACCTTTGATTAGCGCCTTCCAGACGTCTTCATGCGTCGTGCCAAAGAGCTTGTTAAGGGTTCGGTGATGTGCCGGGTCGAACTCCCACAAAGTAAAGTCCCGTTGTTGACACGGGAGGATTCAGCGAACGAGCATGACATGGACTACATTTACGAGCCTGATTGGCTTGTTTACCAGGGACTGGATGCATGTCTTCTGTCCGGTCACCTCTTCCTCGTTACCCCACAATAGGCCCGTCTCTTTCCAGGACATGAGCCGCCTGGGGGGTCCGGATCGGAACTCGGGGGCTGCGATCAATTTCGGATCGCGTGGCTCGGTGATGTAAAACCACCCGGCTTGCCACCCCTTTAGGGTCTCTACGAAGGAGCCCTCGAACCACAGGACGTTGGCAATCTTGCCCGCCATGGCGCCTCCGCACTCCGCCTGGCTGCCGCGCACCACCTTGGGCTTGATGTTGAAGGTCTTGAGCCAGAGGCCGAAATGGGGGCGGACGCGGAGGAAAGCATCGCACACGACGATAAACGCAGAGATGTTGAGGATGAAATTCGGGGCCAGATCGTGGAAATCCAGGCCGTAGTAGAACATGAGCCCCCGGATGAATGGGTGAAGTGGAAAACCCAGTCCGCGGAGGATGTGGGGAAGGAATACTACCCTCTCGTGGGGCCTTGGGGTGGGGAGGAGCTGCCCCTTCTCGGGAAGCCGGTGCGCGATGTCTTTGGACAAGTATCCGGCCTTCCTAAGCTTTTTGACGTCGCCCTCCGTGACGGAGGAGACCTTCCACTTACCTCCCGCTCCGGACATTGCTGGAGAAGGTTGAGGTGGGAAGTGCGGGCTTGGGCACTGGAGCTCGAGTGCGCAGGAGATGGATAGGCAAAGGAGGAAGAAGGCGTAGGTAAAAATGTGGATCCTTGTCCCCTTATATGGGCGGATGCGGTTGTGCATCCCCACCTGCCTAGTAAAACTTGCTTGCCTCCCAAGCGCCGTGATAAGTGGCGCGGTTGGATTACCCACATCCGTATTGATGAGAATCCCGTAAAGGGGGTACACAATCTCTGCTTTCACAAGATGTGCCAAGGAAACTGCCTCGCAAAACATGCTGAGGTGGAAAAGTAAAAACGATTCGAGTAAAGGACTTGGCCGTAGTGTGATGACGCACTGCGGAATACGTCAGCAGATTTGATTTGTGCTAATATTATTCTCTCTATGGCAATATGTGGAAACTTATTTTGCAGAGCCGGACACTACTCTTGGTGTTTACAATCTTCTACGAAGGACATGGAGGAGGAACCCGCCTTGCAATGCCGAAGACAATCTGCGCGCCGGACTCGTCGTCATTGAAGCCTGGTTCAGGGGCTACTGAGGGAGTCCTGGATTAGGGGGTGTTCGGGTAGCCGGACTCCTGGACTATGAAGATACAAGATTGAAGACTTCCTCCCGTGTCCAGATGGGACTTTCCTTGGCGTGGAAGGCAAGCTTGGCGATGCGGATATTCAAGATCTCCTACCATTGTAACCGACTCTGTGTAACCCTAACCCTATCCGGTGTCTATATAAACCGGAGGGTTGTAGTCCGTAGGCAATCAACCCCATACACAACAATCATACCATAGGCTAGCTTCTAGGGTTTAGCCTCCTTGATCTCGTGGTAGATCTACTCTTGTACTACCCATATCATCAATATTAATCAAGCAGAAGTAGGGTATTACCTCCATCGAGAGGGCCCGAACCTGGGTAAAAAACATCGTGTCCCTTGTCTCATGTTACCATCCGGCCTAGACACACAGTTCGGGACCCCCTACACGAGATCCGCCGGTTTTGACACCGACAGTCATTAAGACCACGGACACGGCTGGACGAGTCCGGCGTAACTATATAATTATTAAAGGTTTGATGGTTATACACCCCTATACAAGGGGCTCCTCGCATGTAAACAAGCAGCAATAAAGCTCAATTCTTCCCACCTTGAATCATACTTTTTTTACTTAGTATAACATACATTTCACACGACTACTTTTTCAACCAAGTTCCTCTCTTTTACAGACGAACATCGTGCTACACCCATCCAGGATACGGCACAAGGGAGACACAGGCGCAGACGTGTAGCAGGGACCCGTTCCAAGGATTCTGTTCAGATTAACACCATGCGTAAACCTTTTTCACTGTCTCTTGTTGATACACATCCCACGGATTCTCAGTGCAACTGAGAAGGAGGCTGGCGTCTTGGCATGTGGCCACGTCAGAATAATGCATGTACTTGGACACCAGGGGCTTATTACAAAGGGTGCTTTAGCCCGTTTAAAATCACAAAGACCGAATACCTTAGGGAGTGTTCGGCGTCGCGAGTTTGGCCTTATATGCATCAGCTCCGAATCATGTCTTTGGTCAAATGTTGGGTTTGCCTGGCTCCTGTGTTTTGCTGCCTTACGTTCCGCTCTATCGGCTAAGGCGGCACCAGGAGAACTACTGCGATTGCGCCCCGGTTCAGCCAGGCGAGCACCTCGGTAAAGAAAGCCGAAAACTGACTATCATGATATAGCGTGAGACTGGTCAACCACTCGATGACCTAGCGAAATCTTTGGGATTCCTCCGCCTAAACGAAGGGCCGTTTACCGGCCAGGCACACACGCGCCCCGAATTCGGGTGAGCGTGGAGCCACCAGGGGCTATATAGTAGCCCCACTGTCAAACTCCTATGGCTAAGTGAAAGTGATAAAGCATTATAGTCCGATTGCCTAGTTTGCTACGCTATCACCTCCTTAATGGACCAAGACGTTGGATCAAGTGTGAGAATGCGCCTTCTGCGAACACCCCCATATTATATGCGTGGGGGCAGAAGCCGACGACTGCCATCTTTCAGGTTATATATTCATACGTAAACGGCCGCACAGGAGGTATTATAATTCTTGCAGGCACAAGTATAAAAAGCTTCTACATTTTAGCAAAATATTGTTTTCAATAAGAATACATGTTATTCGAACATAATATCCTTCGAGCATTGCGTCTCTATTGAACGAGCGCCTTCCAGGACTTCTTGAAAGTAGTGCTCGGCAGGTACTCGGCTTTCGTCCGAATCTTGGGCTGCAACGGCGGTAGCCTCCATCGCCACCCAGTATGTCTTGACACGGGCAAGGGCCATCTGCGCACCCTCCACGCATGCCGACCTCTTCATCGCATTGATATATGGCACCGCACCAAGGAACTGCTGCACCAAGCTAAAATAACTGTTCAGCTTTGGCCTTTCCGGCCATAGATAATCCACGACATACCTCATGGAAAGTCCGGATAACCTATTCAACTCGGCCCATTCGGCCAACCGATCAGTCAATGGAAGCGGACGCTCTGGAGAATTGTGACCAGAATAGCTTTTCCACTTCGCGATCCATTTGATCTCGGAAGTGTTCGGTCGCATCAGCAGCACTCGCCGCTAAATCCAGATATGCGTCCGCCGAACTCCACATCCGGTCCAACGGAGCATATTAAGGATCTCCGAACTTCATCCGCAGCATAAAGGGATACCCAGCCGCGATATCTCTGGCTTGACGCAGCTCCTCCTTCATTGCTCTCATCGCAGAACGAGCATCCTTGGCCGCTGTCGTGGCCTTCTCTAGGTCCGTCCAGTCCGCCCGGTCTTCCTTTTCAAGAAGCTTGCAGCGGTTAGCAGCGTTCTTCAACTTCATAGCCATATCGGCCATATCCTCCTTGCTCCGGCAGTGAGCAGCCTGTTCGGCTTTTAGCTCCTCAACCGCCTTTAGGGCAGCCACATCGCTTTTCCTGGCTTCTTCTTTCGCTCGGGCAAGCTCTGCCCGAAGGTTCTCCATGGAGGCAGCCCCATCCGCGTTAAGCACACACGTTATAAGATACTGGCATCAAGCTCCTCTTACCACGTGTCTCCGGAGAAATTACATACCTTGTGCCTCGTCAAGCCGCTTGTTAACAAGCGCGATGTCAGCATCTGCCACGTCAAGTTGCCGCTTTAGCTCGGCAAATTTATCAGTCTGGCTGGCCGCCGGACACTTTGCCACCTACATATGAAGGCGGCAAAATTATACCTGGGACTATGATCCTCTACGTGCCGTCATCTTCGACAACACCTAGAGTATCAGGGGCTACTATCTATACAGGGCGCATCTTAAAATATGCGGTACTGTCAAAAGATCCTTCAGTACCTCCGACCGTGCACCGGGCGGTGCTGGACTCACTCGATTGCTTCTTCCAGAAGCCGGACATGGAGGGCTTCGGGTGGCCATATGACTACCTTCCAGCCTTGCCGGATCAGGAGAAACCCTCCGCGACAACACCTCAGGGGCGCCCGCCTCATGGGGCGGTATGGTAGGGGGAGGCATTCCGCTCTCCATCATCTCTGGCAGAAGATACCCCGAAGACGAGCTCTGCTGAGAAGGGCTAAGATCCAAACTACAAGGTAAATTTTCGGTTATTTTCCTCAGAAGTGAAGCAAGGATTTCTCTCATTATTAAACACCCTTTTACTTACGGCTCAGTGGAGGGCTGATCCCCTTGAGGGCATAGTACGGCCGGGGTATCCCCCGGCTCAGGACCCCCTGGCGAAGACTTCTTCCCCCGCTTCGAGATCCTTGTCTCCGGGTCTTCAGAGGCGGTACTCTTCTTCCCCTGAGGAGAGGAATTTTCGATTCCTCCCTTCGGGACCACCTCCTCTATGGAGGCAGTAGCTTCCTTGTTCCCCCTTCGTTTTCTTCTAACGGCGCGACCTCCAACATCCTGGTTAACACGACATCTGGTGAGCTCTCTAGAAGGGGGCCGGACACCTGATTAACTTCGCCTTCTCTATCCACTGCTGGTTCAAAAGCAGCTCTTTTAAAGGCGATGTTGCGATAAAGGAACAGATAGCGTGTCCGGGCACAGGGCTACTTATTAGGTGTCAGGACGATTGCAGCTCAGACCTGCATCCTCAGTGGAATCCGGACACATTACTTGTGGTCCGAAGAACAATTTGTACATCTCCACGGGCGTCATGCCAAGGAAATGTCGAAGAGCTCGTGTTCCCTCCGGATTGAATTCCCATATGTGGAGGGGGCGACGTTTGCAGGGCAGAACTCGGCGAATTAGCACAACCTGCATCACCACGACCAGACTGACATCTATCTCCAAGTGGTCTCGGATGCGGCTCTGGAATATGGGAACGTCTTTTGCCGGCCCCCGGTCTAGTCCCTTGCTGACCCATGACATTAGTTGTGGCGGGGGACCCGAGCGAAAAATAGGCAGGGCCACCCACTTGGTACCCCTGGGAGCTGTGATATAAAACCACTCTTGTTGCCAAAAGCTGGACTCGTCTGGGAAAGAGCCCTTGGGCCATGGGGTGTTATCATTCTTGCTTATTATGGCGCCTCCGCACTCTGCTTGCCATCCCTCGACCGTCTTCGGCTCCACCTTGAAGGTCTTGAGCCATAATCCGAAGTGAGGGGTAATACGAAGGAAAGCTTCGCACACGACTATGAACGATGAGATGTGGAGGATAGACTCCGGAGCTAAGTCGTGGAAGTCCAGTCCTTTTGCATGTTAAGCCTAGCCCTTAGAGGAAGTGAGAAACAAACACGACGCTCTCACCAGGCTTGGGAGTGGGGATAACCTGCCCTTGAGCCGGTAGCCTATGCGAGATTTCGCCGGTCAAGTACCAGGCCTAACTTAGCTTTATTATGTCTTCCTCCATGACAGAGGAAGGCATCCATCGACCTTGGAGGTTGGATCCGGACATGATTGAAGGTCCAAAGCGCCTGAATCTGAAGCTTCGGGTGTTGGAACTCGAGGTAGGAGGCGGATTCAATTGAGATCGAGAGAAAAAGTAGGGCCTTGGTCTCTTTATAAAGAGGTGGAAGACAAGAGCCCTCCATGTCACATCCCTAGTTTTGGTATGATCCTAGGCTTGCTTGTGCATCATGCTTAAATTTCAAATGAAATTGAAATGGGGATGTTTCAAACCCTAGCACCAAAGCAATTCAAATAGGTTCAAATTAAAAATGGAATTTCAATGAACCCAAAATGCTATTCAAAAATGTTCATGCTTTTTGCATAATGTTGGGAACAACAACCAGAGGTGGTGCACATTTTTACTACACATTTTGGATTTTTGAATCAATGCATAAATATTTGATTTTGAGCTGTTTAAATTATATAAATATTTTAATGGCTCCAAAAATGTTGGGAATTGGTGAGGGCCTCTGGAATATTATATCTAGATGCGACAATTATTTTCAGCATTTATGGAAATGTTTTAACATTTCTTTTGGATACAAAACAAATGTCAGAAATAGAAAAAAGAAAACAGGAAAGGATTTACCTGATTTACCTGGCGCCCCACCACGGCCCAGTAGTGGCCCAGCCCACTAGGGGCAAGGTTGTCTTCAACCTTGTGCCCACTGGCAGCCAGCGCACGCAGCCGACCGCGCCACCTGCTGCTTCGCCGTGTCGCGCTCCCCGTCAACCCAATCCCGCGCCTGGAGACGCCCCGAAGCCCCTCTCTCCTCTCCCTCTCTCGCAGCTCACTCTCCCTTCCTCGCTCTCTCTCTGTAGCACGCCCGAACGGGTCCGTCGCCGCCATTCGCTGCCACCGTGAGCACCGTGGTCTTCTCGCCCCTTCCCCATGTCCAAAAGCTCCGTGACGACGCACAGCTCCTCCATGCGGAAGATCCCGAACCCAGGAGCACCGCGGTGACGCCTTCGAGCTCGTCTTCCACCTCGGGTGCCACCGATCACCGCCGGCGATTCACCGCCGTCCCTGCTTCCCCGAGCTCGCTGACCTTCCCTGCGTGATCCCCGTGAGCCCCTGAACCAATTCCCCCTCTCCTTTGTCCTGTACGGCCGCTGTAGTCATCATATCCGTCGAGCCCGAAGCTCATCACTGCCGGCCATGGCGCCGTCGCGGCCACAGCTGCAGTCGCTCGCGTCCGAGCTCATCAGCACGCTCAGCGCAACCATAGGAGCACGATGCACTCACCATCTCCTCCCCTAGTGCTCCGTAGCTCCGTTTTCATCGATGGCCGAACCACGGCCGCCGCAAACCTCATCGCCGGCGTCGACTCCGGTGACCATTTGGTCCAGCTCCACCACCCACACACGCGGCTCAGCCCCAGCTCTCCATAGGACCCAACCACACTCCAAACAGTGGTCTGTAGCGCGATCCCGACGCGCTCCGCCACGTCTGGACTCGCCGGCGACTAAACGCCAGCGACCGCTGACTTTTGACCGGCGTGGGTTGACCCCCACAGCCCAGTTGACCTCCCCCCTCTCTCACTGACCTGCGGGCCCCGTCCGACTAATTACTATAGTTAACGCTAATTAACTAACTAGGTTAGCTACTACAGTCACTGACTAGTGGGCCCTGCCCAGTTAGTTAGGACTAACTAACTTAGTTAGTTGACTAGGTCACTGACCAGTGGGACCCACTGGTCAGGTTTGACCTGGTCAGCCCCGTTGACTCGCTTACGTCATGCTGACGTAGAGCTGACGCAATAATTGATTTCTGGAATTAATTTAAATCAGGAAATTCCAGAAAATAATTAAAACTTCTAAAAATCATAGAAATTAAACCGTAGCTCAGAATGAAATAAATTATATATGAAAAATCATCAGCAAAATGCAAGGAGTCCATTTATGATATTTTCATGCATGAAAAACCAACTTATATTTGCTGTATAAGTGGAAACGTAATAATGGCATGTTATATACTTAATTTGGGGTTTGCATATGAATCCTTGGTTCATATGGACTTCAACCAAATTGATGCTACATGCATTAGGGCAAATCATAGCATCTTTGAAATGTCATCTTCATGCATCATACTGTTGCATATGGTTGTTTATTGATTGCCGGCACCGTTCCCCCTCGATAGGTTCTGCTTCGGAAGGTGTCCCGAGTACCTGTCTGAGGAGCAGTGCTTCTTCATGGATCTATCAGGAAAGCAAACCCCCTTGAGCATCTCGATAAATCCCACTCTCTCGCTCCTGCTCCTTTTACTGCATTAGGACAACAACGATTCAAAACTGCTACTTTCTGCTGCGGTAGCTGAAACCATTTCTCTGCATGACCTGTCATTGCCACAGTAAATAGTTGAAACCCACTAGCATGAGTAGGAGTTGCTTGAGCCTTGATGTGCCTGCTCATCCATGCTTGTTTTTCTTATGCCAGCTATGCTTAGAATTGTGTCAGGTCTGATTCATCGGGAATGAATCGGAGTGGTGAACATATCCTACAGGTAAAGGCTAAGTGTGTGAACACGTTTTGGTAAAGGTAGCGATGAGAGGCCATGTAGGAGTACATGGTGGGTTGTCTCATTGGAACCGTCCTTAACCACTGAGTTCTGTGTATGTTATCCAAGTCTAGTTACTACCACACATTGGGTTCCGGTTATCCGGCCCCTCTCGGCTTATTAATCCACTTGATCTCTGTCCAAGAGTTGCAACTAGTTTCTGGCGTTTGTAGGTAGTGCTATTTGTCTACCAGGTGGTGTCTGACGGGACGGGCTTGGGACAGACTAGGCACCGTGGCACGGTGTACCAAGTGGCACCCAGATGGTGGGCTTGGGAACCCTGCACACATCGTTTGGGGCCGTGAGCGACACCCCGGCCGGATCTCCTTGCGGATGGAACCCGAATAGGCGATAAACCTGGACGAGAGACTTGTGTGGTTAGTCAGGTCGTGGCCGACACCCTCGCCCGGCTTCCGCTTGAAGGTTGCCGAGGTACATGACGTGTACAGGGCTATAAGTGGCGAGATCTTGTGTGACGAAGTACACCCCTCCATGGTCAACATTATCTATTCAAATAGCAGATTTCCTCGGATATGGAAACTTGGAGGACTTATGTAGTACATAGACAACTTGAAGTGGATACTCTAAAATACGCAAGATAAGCGTGAGTGCTATGGATGGCCTTCTCGTAGGGAGACGGGAACGGATCCATAGTGGACTATTGATATGGTGAATATGTGGACTCGTGTGCGTCATCTCACCTCAAGAAGTTTCTGATACTCGTAGTATAGGTTAGCCACTAAGTCAAAGCTGGCTTGCTGCTGTTAAACTCCACCACCCCCTTTGTTGATAATGTTGCATATGTAGTTAGTCCTGATGTAAGACTTGCTGAGTACCTTTGTACTCACGTTTGCTTATTTATGTTTTGCAGTTGGTTACGCTAGTGACTTCGACGAGTAGCTTGTATCCCAGCTACGATCTTGTACCCTTGGGAGGGTCGTGTTTAGTCAGGCTTCTTAGTCTTTTCCTTTTGTAGTTGTCTGTACTCAGACATGTAATGCTTCCGTTGCTTGTATGCTCTGAATGATGGGTCATGAGACCCCTATGTGTATTGATTGCTATGTGGCTCTTCTGGGCCTTTATCTATATGAGTTTGAGTTATGTTGTGATGCCATGGTGTACATCACATACTTGCATGGTATGCGTACGTGTATCGTGTATTGCTATGTGTGGGATCCGACAACCTAGTTGTTTGTCCTTGGCAGCCTCTCTTATGAGGAAATTTAGTCTAGTGCTTCCTTGAGCCATAGTAGTCCGCTACAGCCCGGTTCACCGGAGTCCTGCTAGCCCAGCACTACTGCTCGGAACACTTGACTGGCCGGCATGTGTTTCACTTCGTTCCTGTGTCTGTCCCTTCGGGGAAATGTCACGCGGTGACATCCGGAGTCCTGTTAGCCCAGTGCTACAGCCCGAATTCACACGTTGATGACCGACATGCTCAATGTGGGTCATGTATGCCTGTCCTCATGGGTTGGTGCCGCTTTGGATTCACGACTAGCCATGTCGGCCCGGGTTCTTTGTCATATGGATGCTAGCGACACTATCATATACATGAGCCAAAAGGCGCAAACGGTCCCGGGCCAGGTAAGGTGGCACCCATGGGAATACCGTGCGTGAGGTCGCAAAGTGATATGATGTGTTACATGCTAGATCGGTGTGACTTAGGATCGGGGTCCTCACACTCCATGTGATTGTTTGGGACTTACCTTCGATCGAGGAGACATCCCAATGGGCACGATCCGGTTACCCACGCCCGTATTGATGAGAACCCCATGATAAGGGGACACGATCTCTGCTTCAAAAAGACATGCTAAGGAAACCGCCTCGCAAAACGCGCTGAGGTGGGGCAGTAAAAAAATAAGGCTTGGTTGTGGTGTGATGTCATGCTACAGAGTACGTCAGCAGATTAGATTTGTGAAAATATTACTCTCTCTACGGTGGTATGTGGAACTTGTTTTGCAGAGCCGGACACGATCCTCGTGTTCAACATCTTCTATGAAGTATTCTGAGGAGGAACCCGCCTTGCAATGCCGAAGACAATCTGCGCGGCGGACTCATCATCGTTGAAGCCTGGTTCAGGGGCTACTGAGGGAGTCCTGGATAAGGGGGTATCCGGACATCCGGACTATAACCTTTGGCCAGACTGTTGGACTATGAAGATACAAGATTGAAGACTTTGTCCCATGTCCGGATGGGACTATCCTTGGCGTGGAAGGCAAGCTTGGCAATACGGATATGTAGATCTCCTTCCTTGTAACCCACTCTGTGTAACCCTTGCCCCTCCGGTGTCTATATAAACCGGAGGGTTAGTCCGTAGGACACAATAACAACACTCATACCATAGGCTAGCTTCTAGGGTTTAGCCTCTCTGATCTCGTGGTAGATCTACTCTTGTACTACCGATATCATCAATATTAATCAAGCAGGAGTAGGGTTTTACCTCCATCGAGAGGACCCAAACCTGGGTAAAAACACCGTGTCCCTTGTCTCCTGTTACCATCCGCCTAGACGCACAGTTCGGGACCCCCTACCCGAGATCCGCCAGTTTTGACACCGACAACTGGGTCCAGTTGGTCATTCCACTTTGCTGAAAGAAGCAGTCATTGTTTGCGCTACATTACAGAAGGAATGACTGAGAAGCTTTACAGAGTATTATTAGACACCGGTGACATGACTAGTCTGTAGAGACCATTGGCAATTTAACAACACGTGGAGTGCCTCCACGATCATAGGCATTACATATTTTGAATGGGAAAAGCTTGTCAAAGTTTAATCATCGATGTTAGCAAGAAGCGACAGGACTCCACGATCATATGCATTACATATTTTCAACGGGAAAATCTTGTCAAAGTTTAATCATTGATGTTAGCAAGAAGACGTTAGTTTAATATATTGGAATTGGAAAACCTTGTCAAAATTTGCTCATTGATGTTAGCCAAAATACATGCATTTGATATTTTTGAGTAGGACGCCCTTGCTGTGAGCAGCGTCGAGTGTTTTTTCCTATTCCTGTGTTCAGTTTAGAAGTAAATAGTTACTCTGTTGAGATATTCCTGTGTTAAGAGTTTGTTATGAATATTGTCTATGTAATGTTAGGCCTTGTGTTTGATTGCAAAGTTGAGCTTGGAATGTTGTGGCATGCGGCATCATGATCTGTTCACCGTGCCTCCTGAGAATAATGCTTCGTATTGTTTTGCATGTCGATCTAATGCCAGTGATTTGCTTGTTAAGAAGATCATCCTCTTCTGTTGTTTCCGTGCTTAAGAAGTTCAACGTCTGATGTTTCATTCATAGCCTATATGACAAGTCGGGTAGGTTAGACGTGAAACCATATGATCTTCTGACCAACTCATGATATTAGGCCGTGATTGGATCGTCGTTTTCCAACCAAAACCGCTTGTAAAACTGACGCTTGTAAATTAAAGCAGATGGTCTCGGGCGAAGGCGCTTGGTTGGTCGATTTCGCCTAGTAAAATATCGGAAGTACTTGACACATGATAAAAACGTTGAACGACACTCGGACAATTGCTAATCCAGCCATTAGCTGCTGTTTCAGCCTTGCCCATGGATGGCATGATACACACCTCGTGCATGTGTTGTCTGGTAATGTCGTCCATATAGCAGTGCTCGTAAAATATACACTGGTCTCTCAAATTACACGCGTAACCCGCCGGTTTTACTTACAGACCTTGGGCCCTCGGTTTCATTACGCCTGTATTTTATGTGTTGTTTTCGATGACGAGTAAATTACACTTGTATGTTAATACAAGTTTGAAATAAACCAGAGCTCCCAAGCGCGGACTTACCGTTTCATGCCGTCTCAGTTTCTCGAAGGTGATCATAGGTGTCTGATGATCCTGGCTTCCTGAATGAGTAGCGGGCGCTGTATCAGACCATCCGTAGGGCCCGCGAGGCCCTCTCCGTTGTCCTTCGAGTTGTTGCGCTCGCCGTGGCACCGAGCATTGTTACCATCGTCAACGAACATGAGGATTTAGGAGATGACTTTATTTTGACTGGATGACACTAGGGACCCACTGGGGCAATAGCCGTACGTACGCAAGTGCCTCCTTATTATGTACAACTATATTTTTTTTGCTTTCTCCTGGTTTCCTGACATCACGGTCCCACACCATTGTCAACCTATGTAGTCAATATAAATGAGATAATTGCACAAGGTGCAGCCGACAGCTGGGACCAAGCAGCTCGAGCAGTATTTGTGTTTTTGAGGCGTGAGCACTGCAGAGTTTTTCTTGGCGATGATTTCGTTGTTGTTCAGAGGAGAGCTGTGGCCCGTCTAGCCCAGGCCAGATATCCAGCCTAGATACTAATTTTTTCAAGGTGAAAATGGCTAGCCCAGCTATACGTCTTTTTGAGGAATACCCAGGCAAGGTCAACTTCTTATTCTCCGCCCCGCTGGGCTGCAAATCTTTCCTAGAAGGGATGCATTAGGCTTAATAGGAAAATGGGCTTTAAAAAATAATAAATGGGATGTAATTAAAAAAACTGGGCAGTAACTATAAAAAGATGCTCCAAACACAAAATTAGTTTATAAAAGACTTCCATCAGACATGGACTGTATGTGGAGAGGCTGACAGCTGGGTCCACGGCCGCAGCAAGGAAGTGCCTCCTTATTACGTGCAAAATAATTATTCCTCCACCTGACAGCGGGGACCCACCGAACGGGCCACCGTATTCCGCCCCCTGACTGCTGGGACCCACCAGCTACATCTTCTCATGCAAGGAAGTGCATGACAGTCGGGACCCACCTGGTCGTAGCGAGGGTAGCGTTGTCATTCTGGTCGCGAACGTGTACGTACATATATACTGGTCGATGTAGAGGCGCGCACATGTCGTAGTAGAGGCGGGCAGGGTGCAAGAAAGAAAATACGGCCACGTATGTGTACATACGGACGGGGTCTCGACCGCCTACTCGCGCATACGTACGGCGAGGGCTCGTGTACATGGCTGGGTCGGAACGGAGAAACAGCGTCGTCGTCGTGTTCATGGGGAGGCGATGGAATGCGTCGTGTTCATGGGGAGGCAACGGAATGCGTCGCGTTCATCGGGGGGGCTTGGACGGAACAGGCGATGGAAACGAGGCCTGGCCTACTGCAGAATGGAGGAAACGGCCTTGTGTTCGACCGGCCACGTTCGAAACGGGATCCTGTTCATCGGGAGGGGTCTGGCGTACCGCAAAACGGAGGAAACGGACCTCCTATGGTCGAAACGGGGGTCCTGTTGATCAGGAGGGGTGTGGCGTACCACAAAACGGAGGAAACGGACATCCTACGGTCGAAACGGGGGTTTTGTTGATCGGGAGGGGTGTGGCGTACCGCAAAACGGACGAAACAGACTTGTGTTGGAGCGCTACGGTCGAAACGGGGATCCTGTTCATCGGGAGGGGTGTGGCGTACCGCAAAACCGGACTCCACGGGATACTGTTCATCACCACCGTCGACCCCCTCCAGCCTCCACGAGCTACTGTTCATCCATCGTCGACCTCCTCCAGCCTCCACCTGCGACTGTTCATCCACGGGCTCCTGTTCATCTAGCCTCCACCGCGCGCTACTCCACCGGCTACTATTCAACCAGCCCTCTCCACAGGCTCCTGTTCAACCACCCCTCCACGGGCTACTATTCATCATGCCCTCCACCGTCTACTGTTCATCCAGCCCTCCACACCACGGGGTCCTGTTCATCCAGCCGTCCACGGGCACCCCTCCACCATCTACTGTTCATCCAGCCCTCCACCATACCACGGGGTCCTGTTCATCCAGAGGCAACGCCACCGCTCACTGTTCATCCACCCCCCCCACCGCAACGCTCACTGTTCATCCCATCGATCGGCTTCAGTTAGTAGCAGTAGCGAAGGAATCGCTCGATCGGGTTTAGTTAACAGCCATCAATCGATCGCTCGGGTTCA